>NW_008351466.1:2671285-2704927 GCF_000622305.1 Nannospalax galili | reverse complement strand
ATATATATGAATGACACAGAAGAGCACCAATTAGGTAGGACCGAAACAGAACAGACACAGGATAGAGCAGAAATTCTCCATTGTACATCATAGTAAAAATAGTAAATGTATAGAAAAAAGAGAGGATACTGAAGCCTGGAGAAGATAAACAACAAGATAGATATAAAGGAAAACAATCAGAACCGCAGCTAACTTTTCAATGCAAACTCTAAAACCCAGAAGAGCTTGGAGTAAAATATTTCACGTTCTAAGTGACCGTAGATGCCAATCCAGAAGAATTTACCCAGAGAAACAGTCTATTACAGTTGAAGGGAAAAGAAAAATTTTACATGATACAGCCTGAAAGAAATCATGTCAACCAAAGCATCCGAACAGACAATATTTAAAGCAATACAAAGGACTGAAAAATGAAATTACCATACTTAAGAGGTTACAAAAAGAAACAAAGCAATAATGTTAGGAAACACAAAATAAAACTAAGAACACAAATAGAAAATAAAATTAAAATAAGCAATATATGACTTGAAATCATAATTCTAAATACTGACTAAATGTCCCAGTAAAAAGACACAGGCTAGCTGAATGTGTTAAGAATCAGAATCCACTTATTTTTTGTCTTCAAGAAACTCACCTTACCTCCAAGAATAGGCACTGCTTTAGCATGAAAGAATATAAAAACTATTCCAAGCAAATGGAACTAAGAAATAAACAGGAGTTTATCTTCTAATATGTGATAAAATATATTTTAAGTTAAAATTAATCAGAAGACATAAAGGTCAGTACATTCTGATCAAGGCAAAAACCTACCAAGAAAACATCAAAATGAACACATATGCAACACACTATTGTGCAGCTAATTTCATAAAAACCGGTATTAGTGGACTTCATGACACAAAAACATCACAACTCAGTAAAAGCAGGTGACTTCAATACCCCAGTCTCTCCAGTAGACAGGTCACCAAGACAAAGAATGAACAGAGAAATATTTGAATTAAATGATATCATGTATCAAATGAACCTAACAAACATCTACAGTATATTCCACACAAGCATCAAGGAATGCACATTCCATTCAGCAGCCCACAGTAGTTTTTCTAAAATAGATAGCACACTGGGGCACAAAATAAACCTTAACAAATAAAAAAGTGAAAAAAATTCCATTTATCCTATAAGACTACATAGTACTATAACTTGAAATCAACAACAAAAGAAGCACTAGGGTCTCCACAAACTCATGGAGATTCAATAATACATTCTTCATTAATTGATCAGCTCAAGAAGAAATCAAGAATGAAATAAAAGTATTCTTCCAACTAAATGAAAATGGCAACACAGCAAACAGAACTTCTAGGACACACTAAAAGCAATCCTAAGAGGGAAATTTATAGTTCTACATGCCTACATTACAAACTCAGAAAGTGGGACTGGAGAGATGGCTCAGCAGTTAAGAGCATTGGCTGCTATTGCAGAGGACCTGGGTTTGATTTCCAGCACCCACATTGCAGATAATAACTCTCTGTAACTGCAGTTTCAGGGGAATCTGAAGCTTTCTTCTGACCTCCTCAGGCATTGCAGAACATGGATGCACCTACATTCATGCAGGCAATACACTCATACATATAAAATAAAATAAGTAATAACATTTTAAAAATCAGAGAGAGCAAAAATAAGTGATTTAATGGTACCAGTCAAGAAGCTGGAAAAGCAATTAAACCAAACCAAATCCCAGTAGGTGAGAAGAAATAAGAAAATTCAGAGAAGAATTCAATGAAATAGAAACAAAGAAAATAATACAGATTATCAATAAATCTGCTGGTTCTGTGAAAAGATAATATAGGCATACTCTCAGCCTAGCTAATCAAAAGAAAGAAAGAGCAAATCCAGATAAAAATTAAAAATAATTCATAGATAAGAGCCAAGCATGGTGGAGCATACTTTTATTCCCAATACTCAGAGCCAGAGGCAGGAGGATCTCTGAGAGATCAAGGCCAGCTCTGGTGAATTACAGACCTGATAAGGCGTCAGGGAGACCCTTCCTCAAAGAGGCAAAAAAAAAAATCAGAGACAAAATAGGAAACAAAACACCAAAACAATCCAGAATATTATAAGGAAATACTTTTTAAAAAACATATAGATGATTAAATTAGACACTCTAAAAGAAACGACAGATTTCAGAATTCAATGGATCCATCAAGAAGAGATCAACAATATAAACAGAACAATAACAAATACAGAAATAGAAACAATAATATAAAGCCCTCTCAACTAAAAAATGCCCAGACCAGATGAATTCAGAGACGAATTTTACCAGAACTATAGGGATGATCTACAACCAATACTATTGAAAGTGTTCAAAATGATAGAAAAAGAGGGAGAATCCCCAAACTCCTTCTCTGAACCTAGTATTTCTCTAATACCAAAACCAAATAAAGACATAACAAAAAATAAGTAAATTACAGGCCCGCATCATTAATGAACATAGAAGCAAAAATTCTCAGCAAGATCCTCACAAACCAAATAGAGACACATATCAAAAATATCATCTGCAATGATGAAATCAGCTTTATTATGAACATTCAGGCTTGGTTCAATTAAACATGTCAATAAATGATTTAAACATTTTTAAAGTGTGTTTGACTACTTTTAAAAATATTTTATTTATTATCTTTATTTTCTGTGCATGAGTATACTGCTTGCATGAATATAAGTGCACCTGTGTCATACAATGCTTGCAGATGTCACAAAAGGGTGTCAGGTCCACTGAAACTGTAGTTAGAGATGGTTGTTAGCAGTCATGTGGGTGCTGGGATTCGAATCTGGGCCCTTTGCAGGGGAAGTCAGTACTCGTAACCACTGACCGATCCCTCTAGCCCCAAATGTAAGAAATCTTTAAATAGACTTAAAGACAAAATCACTTGATCATATCAATAGATGCAGAAGAGGCCAACATGTATTTGTGAGAAAAATCCTAGTGAGAACTGGACTGGAGGGAACATACCTCAGCATAATTAAAACTATACACAACAAACCCAGTTTTTCTCTAAATGGAGAAAAACTGGAAGCATTCCAATTAAAATAAGGAATCAGGCAAGGCGTTCTACTCTCTCCACTCTTTCAATATAGTGCTCTAAACTGAAACCCTTGCTAGAGCAATAAAACTAGATAAGAAAACTAAAGGCATATTAATTGGAAAAGAAAATATCAAATTATCTCTATTTCCAGGTGATATGATATTATACATTAGAGATTTGAAAAATTCCACCAGAAAACATCTAGAAATGATCAATAATTTCAGCAAAGTGGCAGATTACAAAATCAACTTACAAAATCAGTAGGCTTTGTGAATACCAATAAAAAACAGTCATAGAGTGTTCATGGAAACACTCCCATGCATAATAGCCTCAAAACAGTATCTAAGAATAAACCTAACCAAATACATGAAAGACCTCTACGATGAAAAATTTTAATCTTTGAAGAAAGAGATTGAGGAAAACACAAGGAGATTGAAAGACCTTCCATGCTCTTGGATTGGTAGAATTAATACTGTGAAATGACCATCCTACCAAGAGAAATATATAGATTCAGTGCAATCCCAATGAAAATCCCTATGACATTCTTCACAGAATTAGGAAAAAAAAGTCCTGAAATTCATATGAAATTACAAGACTCAGAATAGTCAATGGACTCCTGAGCAAAAAGAGCATTGCTGGGGTGATTGCCATACCAGATATCAAACAATATTGTAGAGCTGTAGTGACAAAACAGCACAGTATTGGCGTAAACTCAAACATGTAGACCAATGAAATAATAGAAGGGCCAAATATGAGAGTACTCAATTTCAGTACCTGATATTTGACAAATATGCCAACAAAACACACTGGAGGAAAGACAGAATCTTCAACAAATTTTGCTGATAAAACTGGACCTCTACCTGAAGAAAAAACAAATTAGACCCTTATCTGTCAGCCTGAACAAAAATCAACTCCAAATGGATAAAAGACCTCAATTTGAATCCTGAAATGCTGAAAATTTTAGAAGAAAACAGGGGCAGTACTCTACAAATTATAGAAGTTATAGGGGCAGGAAAGGACTATCCAAATTGGACATAAGTCACTCAGAAATTAAGGTCAACAATTGACAAGTGAGACCTCACTAAAAAATAAAATCTTCTGTACAATAAAATAAACAACCAATTGATTGAAAAGGAAGCCCACAGAGTATGAGAATTTTTTCACCAGCTAGACTTCTTATAGAGAATTTATATCCAGAATAAACATGAACTCAAAAAAGAAATAATCCAAAAAAGAAATGACCCAGTTAAAAAATGGGCTATGGATCTGAACAGAGCATTATCAAAAGAAGAAATAAATGCCTGTAAAGGTGGCTCAGCAGTTAAGAGCTCTCTCTGTTCTTGGAAAGAACCCAGAGACCCCAGGTTCAGTTCCCAGAACCCACATGGTGGGTAACAACTATCCATAACTCTAGTTTCAGGGAATCAAACTCCCTCTTCTGAACTCACCAGGAATTGCATGACATGGGTGCAATACATGCAGGCACTGCATTCATGCACATAAAATAAAAATAATTTTAAAAATTGTAAAAATAAGAAATAAAAATGGCTAAGAAACTCCTTAAAATGTGTTTAATATCATTGTAATTAGGAAAATGTAAATCAAAATTAATTTAAGA
The DNA here is from genome assembly GCF_000622305.1 of Nannospalax galili. Lineage (NCBI taxonomy): Eukaryota > Metazoa > Chordata > Mammalia > Rodentia > Spalacidae > Nannospalax > Nannospalax galili. The sequence continues at coordinate 2,700,238 of NW_008351466.1, read as the reverse complement.
TTTCATTTTACCCCAATCAGGATGACTAAGATCAAGATTAAAAATGACAACAAATGCTGGTGAGGATGAGGTTAAAATGCAACCTGTTGCAATCACTGTGAGAAGCAGTGGCAAGAAGTTTTAAAAACTATAAAGTGAAATAGAATTTTTAATACTTCAAAATCCTGAAAACCACACATGTATATGCATGTGTATAGCTGGAGGCCATAAAACAAGAAACACAGTTCTTAGGAGAAGTCTCCCTTTGAATTGTTGGTCAGTATGGTTTAAGAAATTCCCAAAATAACACAGGCTATTGCCACAGCGCTTGATTGCCTCCTGGAAATTGAAGGTAAGGCCCTATTGCTGAAGACAGGAAATACTTCAGAGACAGGACTTGGAACAGTGTAGCTGGAACTAACCTGGAAGCCCCTGATCTCATAGTACTAAAGGATAATATGCAATCTGCTGAGGAAAAAAAATCAATCAATGTTCCAATTCCAGCTTTAAAGCCTAATAACCACAATAATGACAGACACAACTATAGAGGTGCAGTAGTGGCACTTTTATCTTTGAAATTATCAACAGATATATAATTGGACATAAAATCCTCTCAGTAGGAGGGAACTGATGTGTGGCACCGTAAACATAGCTGAAGATAGGACACACTTCTGAAGCAGGACTTGAAGCAATCAAGTCCTCGATGCTTCCTTCGTGAGGACTAGCTCTCATACTATCAAAGGAAACTATGTAAACTGCCAAGGGATTAAAATCAATCATTGGTCAAATCCCAGTTGTAAAACCTAATAATCTCAATATGCCTGGCACAGAAAACTATCTCTATTATTGTAGTAGTGGAGCTTTTATCTTGAGAGGAATCAACAGTTATCTAACTGGACAAATGCAGAGATTAAGTATCTGTGAGATTTCCAGCCCTAAGCAGCCATAAGTGACATATCTACAAGCTCTACACCCAAAGCTCAGGGAACAGAGCAGAACAGGGGCCGGAAAGAATTTGAATGCATTGCTCAACTCATTCCAGTGAAGCTTTCTTATGCAACAAGGGGTGATTAGCACAGAAAGCCACATTTGTCCAAAATATAGAGAATAAGAGACTACAGAGTGTGCATCCCTCCATAGGATTTCTATATTAAACCTCTACCACCTAGGGCTCAGGGACAATTGCAGAAGAGGGGACAGAGAGACCGTAAGAGCCACTGTTGGTGGATGACCACAAGCAAACAGTTTTCCAGGTGGCTAGAAACTTACTTGTATGAACTTACAGCAATGGAGACATCATGCTTAAAACCCATGAAAACTCAAACCAAACAAAACCAAATGTAACTGGGGAAATGAGTAAGAAGCTCCAACCTTTGCTGAAGAACTATTGGTAACTGGGTGAGGGAGAATTGCTCTTATTTAAGGGAGTCTTCCTAGATCCTAGATCGGTTGACCACACTCTAGTTGAAGGACTCACACCAAGGGATTTTTGAGGACACAAATTTGCTGGATATGCTTTAACATATATGACAATGTACGAAATCTGGTGGGAGGCACTATGTGGGTTTGTGCATAGGGAAGAGTTTCTAAATATGATCAAGATGTGTTTTATGAACTATACAAAAATTCAGTAAAATATTTTTTAAAGAATGTGAACTTACATGTTTGTCTAAATTATTTAAAAATAATTTAAGAAGCATCCTCACCACCACATACCATCTTGATGGTTCTAGTTCTGTGGGGCTCTTTAATAGTTTAGGCCATAAGCTTTCTATGAGAAAATCCCTACTCTTTCCTCCCACGTACTAAACTGAAAGGACTCTAGACACAAGACAATGTGGAGCCAGCAAGTGGCAAGTGTGTAGGTCCATGAACAAAGGACAGGAAGTAAATCACCCTGTTTACATGCTCTGTAGAGCAAAATGAACAAGAATTAAAAATTCACACATTGTGTTGGTCCCCTGAAAATCATGTATACAAAGAGACATTTCAACAAAATCAGGAAAATACAAGTGTCCAAATGTATAATCTTGTGGAGCAGGGTAAAATATATCTGATAGGAATTAAGGTCCAAAATATATAAGGAACACAATTCAACTGAAGAAATGAAATAATCTGATTAAAAATGGAAAAAGGACTTTTATTGACATATCTTCTTTTAAAATATTGTTATTGATTCTTTGAGAATTTCTTACAATGTATTTTGATTGTATCAGTCCCCCCCATCTCCACCCTTTTCCAAAAGAAGATACACTGTCAACTCAATTTCTAGGTACAGCTTGGTTGCTTGTCAAAAAAAAAAAAAGGTATACGAACGGCAAACAGATACATGAAAAAAATTTCCATATCACAAATCGTCAGTGTAATGAAAATTAAAATCATAACCTGACATTGCGTCTAATGTTACCATGTTGGAGAGGATGCAGAGGAAAAGAAATATGGAATATTGGGCTGGAGAGATGACTCAGCAGTTAAGAGCATTGGTTGCTCTGCAGAGGACCCAGGTTCAATTCCCAGCACCCATATGGTGGCTGACAGTCACCCATAATTCCAGTTCCAGGGGATCAGTCTTTCTCTTCTGACCTCCACAGGCATTGTACGATATGGGTGCACTTACATACATGCAGGGAACATACTCATATACATAACATAAAAATAAAAAATATGGAACACAGAAACAGAGTTCACAGAAGTGTAAATGAGTGCCATCATTACATAAAACAATATAATCATTTTGTAAATGATTAGAAATATAATTACTGGATTGTAGACATATCTCAGTTGGTAGCATGCTCACCTAGCATGCAGAAAGCCCTGGATTTGGTTCCCAGGAATGCATAAATAGGGCATAGTGTGTCATGTATGTAATTTCAGCACTCAGGAGTTAGAAGCAGTATGATCAGTTCATCTTCTGTTACATAGTGATTTCAAAGCCAGCCCAGAATACAAGAGACTCTGCCAAAGAGAGGAAAAAGGGAAGAAATGAAGGAAGAAGGAAGAAGGGAAAGAAAGAAGGAAGGAAAGAATGTATAAAGTTAGAGAAATAGCAATACTGTGTATTTCAGCCATTCAATTACTTAGTAATACTCAAAAGGGTAAGAAATTAGTATGTCAATTCTATATCTGCAGTGCCATATTTGGTATACCAAGATGTGGAGTAAATATGATAGTAAAATAACTAATATATAATTTTTTTAATATGATGCATTCAAAGACTGCACAAGATCAAATTAACCAAAATTCATGCATAGAGGAGGTAGATAATTTCCAGGCCCCACACCTTACTGGGGAACTACTGGCAATCAGTAGCTGCTGGAAGAGGGAGAATCATTCTTTTCTGAATGATGTGGCCATGACCAGGTTTCTCATGATCTAGTGGATGGTTTCACATTCATAAACACATGGGTCGCACTAGTTGGATTTGGTGAATTATCAAAAAAAAAAAGAAACAATATGAAGTTGGACAGGGAAAACATGGGTACTACGGAGGAAGCTGGATGAGAGTAAGTGCAGGATACATATGTTAATATTTCTTAGTAAAAATGTATGAAATTCATAGGAATACAGGAAATTTTAAATGAAAAACTGTGGTACATATACAGAATGGATTACTATTCAGCTGCAAAATTGAATCATGTCCTGTCATTTGATACATGAATGAACCCAAAACATAATATGAGAAGTAAACTAAGGAAGAAAAGGTAAAATGGCACATGATTTCGTTTATATGAGGAACCCAGAATAGTGGAATTCAGAGGCCAAGAATAGAATGGCAGTTACCATGGGCTGCTAGTTTGGGAGAAGTTGGAGAAATGATGCTTAAAAGATACAAGATTTCAATTAGATAGGAAGAATAAGTGATCAAATGATTATATACAATATATTGACTGTAATTAATAGGAATATATGGTATATTTTTAAATAACTGATAGTCAATTTTGACTTCTCACTGAAAATATTTGAGAGATACTGATATGTTAATTACTTCTATCTAGTCATTTTATAGTATGTACAGATGTCAAAAGTCATGTTGAGTGCACTAAATATATATAATACTTAGTTACAAATTCAAAAAAATCATTTTCAATGAATTTAAGAGTCCATATCATGGTTTTAAGTAGAGACATATAGAGGAAATTTGCTAACTATGAAACCAACATTGAATTATTAGGAGATTTTTTAGAGGAATTCTTTTTTAAAAAATGTACTAGATACTAAAGAGTTATTTAAATTCTCTCTCAGTCAATTTTCTTTAGGAGCATTTTTAGTTTATTAACAAATATTTAAAACCAGCAAGAAAAGAATAGATTTTAATGTACAATTTATGTGAAGAATTAGTTAACAAAAAGTAAAAATGCAAAATGTGAGTGCATGTATTAATAGAAAAATAATGAATTCTATTTTTGCTGAAAAATCTGTTCATGTAGCTTTTTAAACAACCTATAAATTTACTCATGATTTGAATATAGATTGTTAGAGTGCTGTCCAAAGCATTTATAAAAATTTTCACATATATTAATATAATAATTTCAGTATCTTCTCATATTTTCCTTTCTTTCTTAATCCTCCTCCATTGACTTTCTTCCTCATTGAGCCCAGACCATGGGTTGTCTTTCTGTTTACTAGCCAACACAAATAAAGCCCTGGCCATAAATACGGTTCCTTTGCATCAGTATTTTGTGTGACCATAACTTTTCCATCATTTAGCTGTCTATTCAACTATGGATTGCTTGTTAAATATTCCCTCATAAAATTATCCCAAGAAATTCACTCTTCCCTTTTATTGATAACATTTTATCTCTTAACCTGATGTATTTTCTTCATGGCAGTTATGACTTAACATTTTATTTTGCATTTATTTATTAGATTACCATATATTGCCTCCACTGAAATAATGCTCCACATGAGGAAATATCAAGAAAATTTCTCTGTGTATAATCAATAGTAAATACATATCTATTGATTATTTGTTAGAAAGTTATGTTTCTACATCTTTACATTCTCCTGTTGAAATTTGAAAATCTCTATGCTATTAATCATCTCAATTATGTTACAGTATGTTTCTCCTCACACTACTAATTTTGACAATTCAATTGCCAAGTTTTTCTTGTACTTACTGTTAAAACAAAATTCATGAAATATTAAATTTTATACAAATTGAGGTGTGTCTATTGTTTGGTTCAGCTTTCCAGTTTCAACTATTTTAGGAGGACTCTTTAGAAATTATTTAAATCAATTAATTCAATCTAAATCTAGTAAGTCAGGTAAATTTTCTGAGCACATATTGTCATATAGAAGACTCAAAAATATCACTCATGTGATATGTCAGTCTCAATACTAGACTAGTATTAGGTACAGCTATCGTGCACAAATCACACATATATTGTATGATTCACAACCTATAATCTGTGTGACAATGAAATTTAAAAAATTAGAACACATGTATTTTGATAACTGGTGTGGTAGTTTAAATGAGAATGTCCCCCATAAGCTATAAGTATTTGGGCATTTTGTCTCCAGTTGGTGGAACAGTTTTTGGAGGTTTAGAAGTTGTGACCATGCTGGAGGAAGCATGTGACTGGGGCAGGGTCAGAGAGTTCTTAAGCACTGCTAGATCTCCAGCTGCTCTCTGCTTCCTGTGTGTGCTTGGAGATGCAAGCCTCTGATTTCTGCTACCTTCGGCCACCATGCGTTCTGCCTTCAAAGACTCTAATTCCTCTGGAAATGTAAGCTGAAATAAACTTTTCCTTTTGTAAGTTCCCTTGGTCATGGTATTTTAACACAGCAACTGAAAAGTAACTAATACAACTAGTTGCCGATTTATTATATAAGTTAAGAATATTGGCCAAGAAAACTGTTGTATAAGGCCAATATTCCATTCCATTCATGCACTACTGTCTTTACATTTACCATCCTTGGTTCACATTCACCAGGCGTTTCTTATTATCATATTAATGCATTCAATTTGTAAGCCCTCAACAAAAATCACCCATTCCCTTTATAACACAGCAATAGAAGGAAGGCAAAGAAGTTGAACCTTACCTATGAATCAAGGAGCTTTGATGAAGTAGAGGAGATGTAAAGTGATCTTTTGAAATACTATTTGTGATTTTCCAATAACAAAAATATTTTTAAATTTTTCCTTGAGCTTTTGTACCATTCATACAATGATCCTTAATCAAATTTAAACCCCTCCCCCCTCCATTCCCTCCACCCCACTCCCTCTGGAACTTATGTATTCCACTATACATGTTAAGTCCTATTTAGTCAAGAATTTGAACTCAGATGTCCTTTGGTACAAATTCATCCATGGGAGTCTAGTCATCCCACCTATAAATTGTTAAGCAAATCCTATTCTCCTTCACCCAGCAATAATCAATCTCCAGTAGTTTCCAGACTAGGACCTGCCCACCACCCATTTCTCTCACTCCACTCTGGGCCCTTGTCTGATTGAGTTAGCATGGGTCCTGTGCTTGACACCACCATTGCCACAAGTTTGCATGTTCAAGCTTCCAGAGGCCAGAAAACCTCTGCTTCCCTATGTTCATCAACCAGCCCTGGCTCTTATAATCTTTCTGCCTCTTCTTTAGCAATGGTCCCTAAACCATGGGTGGATGAAGTTTAATATAGGAGTCCTATCCAGGGACAAACACCCTGCAGTCTCTTGTTTTTTTTTTTTTTAAGCTGGTTATTTGTGGCCTTCTGTATGCATTGTACTCTGTTGTATAAGGAAGCTCCACTGGTTCAGTGATACACTACTTTTCTTTGTACCCCTGGTTCCACTTTGTTCCATGAGACTTAGCTATAGTGATTAAACTCTAGATATGCCACCTAGGACTGGGCATCTCTCAGACATACATTTTCTGTATCTGACCAATTGTCAGATTTTTCAGCAGCCTCTGTTGGGGAAAAAAAGGTTGTTTGATGAGTGGTGCATGATATACTTGTCTGCAAATATAAGAACCGGTAATTAGAATATGATAAGAATTTTCATTTGGCTACAGTTATGACAGAGATACGGTTTTCTCCAGGATCTATGACTTTCCAGTCATGTGTATTTGGCAGTGTTTACAATACTACCCCTGAGTTCAATACCATTGATAAAACATTAAACCCAATTAGCTGGATTTTGATTACTCCACATATGACAGTGACCCTGCTGCACCAAAAGATGTAGTTTGCTGTGTCAGTCATTATGGCTATAACGATTTAGGGCTGGATTGGACCATTGATTGCTTTTCTCCCTTAGCAACTTTCATAGTATCCATTAGAACTATGTGAGGTAAACTTCAGATGGAAGGTTTCCAGGTCAATTTGTGATCCATTGCTCCAAGTCCTGTGTACAAATTATGCTATCTCTTCAATAGAAGGGCCTTATCTTCCAGCTCTGAGAGATAATCAAGGGTTCTGGCAATAACCGGTGTTATTTTAGGAGTCTCTTGGGCCACTCTGATCAGTGAACTGAAGGGAAGTATCTCCTGTTTATCACTATGCTCCTTGCCATACAGTCCCCAGGTATACACATACACTAATGGTCAGACACCTTATGTTTATTTCTCAGGGGATTTCAGAAGCAGCACATTTCCCTCTGGCCTCTCCACCGCCCCCCCCAAAGATCCATTCATCTCTACTCTCTCCTCCACCCATCTGACCTCTCTCGTCCCTCCTATTGTAAGTGCCCCCATTATCCCCACCCTCCCCTAATAACACCCATCTCCTGTCATCTCCCATCACCTGAGTTCTCTCCTTCTCCACCATGGCCCCCTGCATGTCACTCCCCCCACCACTCCTAGCTGAATATTCCCACTTTCTCCACCTTCCCCTTAGTAACATTTGTCCCCTACTATACCCCTATTTTGGGTTCTCTCTTTTCCTTAAACTCTGTGTTTCATTTCCATTTTCCTGGCTTTTAGTATTACATCAGGTTATATACTCACATGTAAGGGATTAGTGCTATGCTCTGCAAATAAAGAAGAACATGCATTGCTTGCTTTTCTGAGTTTGTGTTACTTAGTACAACAGTACCTAGTTTCATCCATTTACCTACAAATTTCATAATTTCATCTTATCTTACTGCTTGAATAGAATTCCATTGTGTAAATGTACCACATTTGTATTATCCATTCATCAATTGAGGGACATTTAAGTTGTTTGTATTTTTTTTCTATTGTGAAGAGAGCAACAACAAACATGGATGTACAGGCATTTCTTCAGTAGGATAAGTCCTTTGGCTATATGCCAAGGAGTGGTGCAACCAGATCATATGGGAGATTCATTTTTAGTTTTGTGAGAATTCTCCACGCTACTTTCTATAGTGGTTGCACGCTCTTGCATTCCCACCAGCAGTGAATGAGCATTCTTCTTTCTCCACAACCTCTCCAGCATTTGGTGTCTTTTGGTCTCTTGATCTCAGGAAATCTGACTGGGGTAAGAGGGAATTTTAAAGTGTTTTTTATTGGCATTTCTCTAATTACTAAGAATGTTGAACACTTTTTAAAGTGTCTGTTAGCCATTTTTATTTCTTCTTTGAGAACTCCCTGTTGAAGTCTCTAGTTGATCATTTTTATTGGGTCGTTTATTTTCTTGTTTCTTTGTTTTTTGAGTTCTATTTGTATTCTGGATATCAATCCTCTGTTGAACGTGTAGCTGGTAAATATCTTCTGCCACTAAGTGTGTTTACTCTTCTCTTCCTCAGTTGTTTCTTTTGCTGTACAGAAGGTTTTAAGTTTAATCATGTCTTACATGTTGATTGTTGACCATAATGCCTAAGCAATTGGCGTCTGATTTAGAAAGACCTTTCTGAATCCTCTACCTTGTAGGGCACTGCCTAAGTTTTCTTCTAGGAGTTTCAGAGCTTCAGGTTTGATATTGAGATCTTTGATCCATTTGGGATTGACTTATGTGATTACTGAAAGATAAGGGTCTAATTCCATTGCTTTACAGATGGAGATACAGTTCTGCCAGCAGTATTTGTTGAAGATGCTGTCTTTAGCCCCATTGTGTGTTCATGGTACCTTTGTCAAATTTCAGGTGGTTGAAATTACATGTACTCATATTTGGTTCTTCAGTTGTGTTTCAATGATCAATGTGTCTATTTTTATGCAGCACCATGCTATTTTTATGACTATAGCTCTATAATATAATCTGAGATCTGGTATGGTGATCGCCTAGCATTGTTCTTTTTGCTTAAGATTGCTTTGGCTATTCAGGTTCTTTGTGATTTCATATGAATTTTAAGATATTTTTTCTAGCATTTCTGGCATTGCATTAAATCTATAGATTGCTTTTGACAAGATGGTCATTTTCAGAATATTAATTCTACCAATACATGAGCATAATAAATATTTCCACCTTCTAGTGTCTTCCTCTACCTCTTTCTTTAAGGATTTAAAAATTTCATTGTAGAGATCTTTAATGTCTTTGGTTTGGTTTATTCTTAAATATTTTATACTTGGAGGATTTTGTGAATGGGAAGGTTTCTTTGAATATTTTTTTTCTGCCTGCTTATTACTGGTATATAGAAAAGCTACTGATCTTTAAAGTTGATTTGTAACCTGCCACTTTACTGAAAGCATTAATCATTTCTTATTTCTAACAGTTCTCAGGTGGAATTTTGGGGATTTCTTATGTATAATAACATATTGACAACAGATAGCGTTAATTTGACTTCTCCTTTTCCAATTAATGCTCTTTAATTTCCTTTTCTTGTCTTATTGTTCCCTTAAGAGTTTCAAACACTATATTGAAAAGGAATGGAGCTTGCCTGGTTCCTGTTTTTAATGGGAATGCTTCCAGTTGTTCTCCATTTGCAGTGGTGTTGGCCACATATATGTGGTATACTATACCTACTGCTATTAATATCATTATTCTTACAAATGACTGCAATTACACTACATGAGTATTTTAAAACTTCCACTTGTATATTAACAAACAATGTTTTATGCATGCTTCTTTTCATCTGGTCTCTTAGGGACAGTGGTTACACATCTATTTCACCTTTTCTAGCTCATTACCAAATCATTGCTAGATGCAAAAATACAGAGCATAATTTATATGAAGAAATAAATATCTTGGGATTATTTAAATTTGTGAAAATTTGAGTTACTTCTGTAAACATGTCTTTGTCAATTACAAAATTTCGTCCTACAAGTTTGATTTGGATGTGGCAATTGACAAAGAAGGCACCTTGTAGCTACTTCTCCTTTAATGAATAATCAAACTCAATTCTGATTGATCTAATAAAAAAGATGATTTGCCAGTTTTCAACGATACTACTGTTGGCATCAGTAGGCATATCTACTTCTACTTCACACTGCTATCAATAACTGTAGAAACAATACAATAGAACTATTGCCTTCTTGCTCATGAACTGGTTTAAATTACAGTTTTACTGAAAACCAGATATTCTCATAGTCAATTTTGAATGATTAAGACTCTTGTTTCTACTGATTTGATGTTATATCATTCTTCCTCTGACAATATACTCTACCCTCACCCAATCCTAATGGGCATAGGTAACACTAAAACTCCTTACAATATTCAGTTTGTGTGTTACTGTCTTGTATCTTTCTAAATCTCTACATTATTTCTTCTCTGCCTAAGCCCATGAGCAGGGTTCTAAAATTAATTTTTCTTGGCTAGCAGTGGCAATGTGCTTACCCATTCAATAAGGCTATTGCTTTTCTTCTTTCACTTATGGATACAGATAAATATTAAAGTGTCACCTAACAACTTTATTAGCTGAGTGAAATATAGCCCTCTTATTGAAGTTCAGGTAATAATGTAAAGAAAAGGAACAATGAATTTTAGAGTATCTTGGTAGGTACCACAGACACCAAACCATGTGAGCATAACTAATTCATGGTCTCTAATAACAGAAAATTAACAAATTATTTCACTGGTGGAGAGAGGAGGATGTATTAAGCTGCTTTGAGACAGCATGTGAAACAGGTAGTAGTCTCTTGGAGCTGTTGAACACACAAAACAGAAAATGCAACTTAGAGACAACACATAGCAAGTCTTCAGTCAGTCATTGAGTACTTCAGAATAAGGAATGTAAAATAACTGTTGTGCTTCTGTGAACCCATTCTCACATTGTTGGCAGAGCTTTGGCCTTCATAATAAAAATAGGTCAAGCCCAGGAATCTACTTACTCACCTTAGAAATACTTAACAGTAATTTGGCTTTTTCAGTTGGTAAATTGTCTGTAATTAACAAATGGATTAGAAAGTGTGGGGGGAGGGGTCCTGATTATTTACACACAAAATAACTCACAGAAAAACCCAATACTTTTTTCTTTTTTAAAAAATAGTTTATTGTTTTTATTTTTTATTTTTTAAACTTTAAAAAAGATCTCCATTTCATTATTAAAATACAGTTTCATACAGAAAATTCATTTTAATACAATTGACACTAAGATGCATGTGTGTTTCTAATCTCTATATGTCTGATTATTACTAGTCACAGTCAGTTACTTTCTGAGCTCCTTGGCATCTGAGCATGGATATAAAGTCATCAGGGAGATTTCAATGGTAATGTTTAAGAGTCTATGGAAAAGGAACTCATATTTGTGTACAGTATAAAATCCTGTCTCCTCTAACTCTGCCAGTGGGTGCCTCCCCATTCTTAATTTCTTGTACTCTTCTTTGATTATTGTTACATTCATATACACAAACACACAAACATACACATAATGCACTGAGTCCATTTAGTACCCTCATATATCCACATATTTAAGGCTGTCCTCTTGAAATTGGATAACCTGTCATGGAGTTCATCCCTGGAAAAAACTGATGGAGAAAGCTGATTCTCCCTCTCTCAGCATCTATAGATTGCCTAGAACTATTCATTTATGGGTGGGCTGCATGAAATTTCCCCTATCCATTTTGGTACATCAACTGGTATTATGGAAATACAGGTCTTGTTATGCTACTACATTGCTGACATTAAAAAAATATATTATTTTTATTTTATGTGTATGAGTGTATTGCATCTATGCAGGTAAGTGACCCATGTCATGCAATGCCCCTGGAACTGGAGTTACAGACAGTTCTTAGTTACCATGTGGGTGTTTGGATTCAAACCCAGGTCTCCTGCTAGAACAACCAGTGTTCTTAACTCCTGAGCCATCTCTCCAGCCCTTATTGCTGACATTTTATGGGTGTAGCTTCCCTATCATGCCTAGAATGCTTTATCTAGGATCAAGGGTCCTCTTCTTCTGGCACTTGCAATCTTTCTGCCCCTCTTCTGTGATGCTCCTTGAGCCTTAGGAGTAGGTGTATGATTGCAGATGGGGCTAGGCACCAAATGGCTGCTTATTCTCTGCATTTTGATCAGTTTTGAAACTTCATCATTGTCTCTATATGTTGCAAAAAAAGCTTCTTGGATGAGTGGTGAGAGGTACACTTGTCTGTAAATATATAGCCATGTGTTTAGAACATAGTAAGAAATTATGTTGGTCTACCGAAGTGACAAAAGTATGTTTTTCTCTGGGGCCAATGACCACTCCAACCATTGGTACATGACCATTTGTACAGGACCAGGCATACATTCTATCCTGACCTTAAGTCCAATTAGATAGCTGTGGATTACCCCAAAGATAAAATTAGCTTTTCAGTGCAATCACCTATTTCTTAAAGAAAATAATGCTAATAAAATATTTTAAAATTTAAAAGTACCACTACTACACTCAAAGAGATATTTTGCTTGGTTGGTCACTGTTGTGGTTTGTAAACTTTGTAATTGTGTAGAAACACTGACTGATTTTTCTCCCTCAGTAGCTTATATAGCACCTTCCAATAGTATAAGAACTTGTTTTAGATGTGCCAGGAAGCAAAAGGAGAACAAAAAGAGGTAGTGATCTACCACTGAGTGAAGGAGCACATAATTTTTTTTGTAGGGAGGCACAGACTCTGAAAGCATACTATGTTTTCCTATTATATTCTTAGTGTGTATTTAACAAAGAACAAAGAATATTTGCAGTGCTTTTTTCTATTTCTTGTGGCTTACTATATCTACATAATCCTGTTCTTTAAGATTTTTCTACAAAAGGGTTCTATCCATTTGATACATAATAAAATAATAAATAAAATACTTATTTTTAAAATTTTTATTCACCTATTTTTTTAATTTTATTTGTATGCATGTGTTGCCTGCATGTAGGTAAGTGCACTCATGATGTGCAATGCCCCCGGAGGTCAGAAGAGGCTGTCAGATCCCTGGGGACTGGAGTTACAGACAGTTGTCAGCTGCATTTGTGGGTGCCGGATTCGAACCCTGGTCTTCTTCAAGTACAACAAGTGCTCGTAACTGGTGAGCCATCTCTCCAGCCAACATGTTATAATTGAAAAGTCATCATTAAGCTAGATCATATGAGTATCATGAAAAATCCTTGATTTTCATATATGGGAAAGAAAAAGCCTATGAGAATTCATGCCTTTGTAAGTCATGCCCTCCTAGATGTCATAAACTACACAAAATCCAAATAGAAGGTATTCTGTTGGTTTTGTTAGCCCTGACCTCAGAGGGCACACATGCGGGTCTCCCAAGGTGGGTGTTGATATTTGGTGAAACAATTGGCTCCGATCAGCAGGGTAGACAAACTGCAGGGGTTCAGGAAAAACAATGGGGTTGTGGACCTTGGAAAGCATGTGGTTCAAGCAGCATTTTGGAAGATGATCAAAAGGGAGCAGGGATCAGATTCCCAGATCCAGAAGGGTGGAAATGGGAGTTGCAAGGCACCCTGTGGGGTAATATGACCAGTCCGAGAGAAGCTAGTGGGAACCCAGGGGAGAGTGTGCAAACCCCCATATGCTCAATGAGGTTAGCAGTGGTTACATGGGTTATACAATGGATAACATGATTTTTAACTAAAATGACGCATGCCCCACAAACTCAGCGGGACTCAAAAGGGGAAACCCCCAGGTGGCCACAATCCTGTAAATGTTGTAGAATAGCTCAGTTTCTTATGAGATGGAGGCCACTGTCAGGTGTGTCTAAAAAGTCTTTAAAGATTGTGGAAAGCCTAAATTTTTTTTTTTTATAAACCTTGGGTGCAAAAGGGGAATCCAGAGAGGTGGCCTGGCCACTTTTGTGCATAATTAAACATTTGTCCACTGCAAATGCAGTTGCCCCAGTGGAGGCTGAAAAGACTAAGGAGTTACTGGAAAATTCAGTCTTAGCCTCAGAATTCACAGATAAACCGCTGGGGGGGGGGGGGGGGGCAAAACAACAACAGCAACAAAAAACCGGGAGATTGTAGCTTGCTTAAGGTTGGGGAACAGAAGTCAAAGGACCCATGGAAAAATACAAAGACCAATGAGAAAAGAAATGACCTAGAAATAAAAGTAGCTAAAGTAGCTAAAGTTGCACTTCACATTCAACCTTTGATGCAAAAAGAGAACAAAATTAACAGTACTGTAGCTAGGAGAAAATACTCCACAGTGGAGCTGTTGGGACTAGGAAAGACTTCCTTTTTTAAAATTATTTAACAACCACAGGATTAGAAGAAGCATTTCATTACATCATTAACAGATTCTTTAACAATTTCCAGGGCAAAGATGCATCTCTTTCAAGTACTGGCTGTAAATTAGTAGGTTCACAGTTGAATTAATACAGTTATGCAATAATGAACTCAATATAAACCCTATAAAACATAAAATTGAATGACGTTTTAACCTCTAAAAAGATCTCCATTTCATTTTAAAATATACTTATACTCTTTCATACAGAAAAACTCATTTTTAATTCTACTAACACTTAGATGTTTGCACATGCATCTCTAATCTCTATGTATCTGATTTTTACTAGTCACTGTTGGTTACTTTCTGAGATGCACCTGAATGTGGATATAAAGTCATCAGGTAGATTTCAATGGTAATATGTTTCTCCTCTATGAATACACATGGAGCAAATTTTTATGCTTCTTCCTCAAATATAACTCATTTTTATTTGTTGATTTGTTGTGTATATTTCATACAGAACATTGCAAACAATCCTATTCATCTATATACCCACATCCCAAGTGGCACCCTCCAGTAGCCCCCCTCCTCTCCACTGAAGCCCATATACTCTGTAATACCTGTTACTGTCCACTGTGTTGTCAGCACCCCAAGCTGTCCTATAGTGCTTGTCCATCCACTGCATCTAGTCAGCCTATCTAGAGTCCCCTGTTATAGGAAGATCAGCTCTTCCTCATCTAGCAGCAATCAGTTACCAATATTCATTTAGATAAGATTGGGGTCTGCTGTTCATTTTCTCAGTTCTATGCTGGGTTACTCTCTAGGAATCTCTTGGGCCACCCTGGCCAACAACTCAAAGGAAGGCATCTCCTGTCTGGCATTGTTTCTTGTTATGTAGCTTTTAACTACACACATGGACTCTTAAAAAATGATATCGATGCCTTTAATCTTTGGTTATACTTTCCTTTCAGGTGTTCAAGACCATAGAGTTGGCCCAGATAAACCAATTTATGTTTACTCTTAAGGTCGTTTGAGGATCTGTTCCTCAGGGGTAAGATGGACTTGGGACGGGCCCCTGATTCCTTTCTTTTACCAGTTCCATCTATGTGAAGATAGGTCAAAGGTCCTACTTGGCCATGGCTGTCTTCACTTGGAATCATGGAGGAAATGTTTCCTCTGTATTGACAGTCTTCTTTGTAGACAGGACACTGATTCAAATCCATTTGGTGGGGTCTCCATGGCCTCCTTGATCAAGAGGATAAGTGAGGTACCACAGTTACAGGACATTTTGAGAGATGTTTATAGTCCCCTGGAGATTAGTAAACCTAGGAGGGCAATGAGTAAAAATCTGTCCTTTATGTCCCTCTGACCAAATTAGTATAGGCCTCAATGTATGGCTGTTAGACATCCAAGGTTTGTTCCACCAATCCAGTACTTTTAATTATCATGTGTTATGCAGATAAAGCTTGGGCAAAGACCAAAAGTTCTCAGATAAACCTTGCCTAGACATGTATTATATTCCTTGAGCTAGTTGTATGTATAATTTGTCAGTAGGTTGTTCAAATAATATGTTCCATCTGGTATTTTAAAACTAGCTAGGAATTATTTATCTCTTGTATGGTCTAACCCTTCCACCATGTTTTCCCCATTTAAAGTGCCCCCATTTTCCCCATTTCTCCCTTAATAATATCCTTCTCAAATTGTCCCACCTTTCTTGAGCTCCTTCCTTCCCTTTATCCCCAAGTTTCCTTGTATAACCCCCTTCCCCCCTCCCCTTAAAATAACCCCATTTTTATCCATATCTCCCTTATTAATGCCTGTTTCCTACTGTTCTTTTTTGGATTCTTTTCCTTTCCCTCCCTGGTTACTTTCCATTATCCTGGTTCCTGTAATTATGTCTGCATACATATTCACTTATAAGGATTTGTTCCTAGAATCCCCATATTAGGGAATGCATATGTCATTTTTATTCTTTCTGAGTCTGTGTTACTTCACTTAGTATAACAATTTCTATTTCCATACATTCATCTGCAAATTTCATTATTTCATCTTTCTTTATTGCTGAGTAAAATTCCATCGTATAAATGAACCACATTTTCATTATCCACTCGTCAGTTAAGGGGCACTTAGGTTGCTTCCATCTCTTAGCTATTGTGAAAAGAGCAGCAACAAACATGGATATACAAGTGTCTCTACAATAGGATTAGTTCTTTGGGTATATTATATGCCAAGGAGTGGTATAACTGGGTCAAATGGTAGGTTCATTTGTAGTTTTTTAAGAGTTCTCCATACTGCTTTACATGGGGGTTGAACAAGTTTTCAACCCCACCGGCAATGAATGAGCATTCCCCTTTGCCCAAATCCTCTCCAACATTTGGGATCATTTATTCTCTTGATCTTAACCAGTCTGACTGGGGTAAGATGAAATCTTAAAGTGGTTTTAATTTGCATTTCCCTAATTTCCAGTGATGTTGAATACTTTTAAGATGCTTCTTAGCCATCTTTATTTCTTATTTTGAGAACTCTTTGTTCAGCTTCTTAGCCCATCTTTTAATTGGGTTGCTTCTTTTCTTGATTCTTTGTTTTTTGAGTTCATTATATAGTCTGGATGTTAAGCCTCTCTCAGAAGTGTTGCTTATGAAGAATTTCTCCCATTCTGGGGGCTTTCTCTTCACATCCTTGGATGCTTCTTTTGATGTACAGAAGACTTTTAGTTTAATGAGATCCCATTTGTTGATTCTTCACCTTGTTTCCTGAGCAATTGATGTCAAGTTTACAAAATCCTTTCTTACACCTATGTCTTGTAGGTTATTGCCAATGTTTTCTTCTAACAGTTTCAGAGATTCAGGCTTCACATTGAAGTCTTCGATTCATTTGTAGCTGACTTTTGTGCAAGGTGAAAGGTAGGATTCTCGTTTCATTCTTCTACAGGTGGAGATCCACTTTTGCCAGCACCATTTACTGAATGTGCTGTCATTCCTCCAGTGAATGTTCTTAGCCCCTTTATCAAATATCAGGTGGCCAAAATTGCATGTACTCATATTTGGGTGTTCAATTTTGTTCCATTGAACTATGGGTCTATTTTTGCTCCAGTACCATGTTGTTTTTATGATTTCAGCTCTGTAATACATTTTGAAGTCTGGTATAGTAATCTCCCCAGCAATGCTTAGTGCTGAGGGTTCCTTTCCCTATTCGAGGTCTTTTGTGCTCCCATATGAATCTTAGAATGTTTTTTTTCCAGCTCTCTGAAGAATGTCATGGAGGTTTTGATTGGCATTGCATTGAATCTATAAATAGCTTTTGGTAGGATGGTCATTTTCAAAATATTAATTCTTCCAATCCATGAGCATGGAAGGTCCTTCCATCTCCTGATGTCTTCTATCTCTTTCTTTAAAGATTTAAAATTTTCATTGTAGAGGTCTCTAATATCTTTGGTCAGGTTTATTCCAATGTCTTTTTTTTGCAGCTACTGTGAAAGGGAGTGTTTCCATGTTCTCTTTCTCTAATTGCTTGTTATTGGTATATAGAAAGGCTGCAGACTTTTGTAGATTAATTTTGTAATCTGCCAATTTACTGAACATGTTAATAATTTCCAGGAATTTTCTTGTGGGATTTTTGGCATCTCTTATAAGTATAATATCATAACATCTGCAAAAATGCAAAATTTAATCTATTATTTTCCAATTATTACTCCTTTAATTTCCTTCTCTTGTCTTTTGCTCTTGCAAGAGTTTCGAGCACTATGTTCAAAAGAGTGGAGATCGTGGACAACCTTGCCTGGTTCCTGATTTTAATGGGAATGTTTCCAGGTTTCCTCATTTAGAATGATCTTGGCTGTGGTTTATTGTATATGGCTTTAATTATGTTGAGGTAGGTTCCCTCCAGTCCAATTCCCTCTAGGACTTTGAACATAAGTGTATGGTGAATTTTGTCAAAAGTTTTCTCTGCATCTCTTGAGATGATCATGTTTCTTGTCTTTGAAATCATTTATATGATTTATAACGTTCCTTGACTTACATATATTGAACCATCCCTACATCTTTGGAATAAAGCTGACTTGATAATGGTGGATGGTCTTTTTGATATGTGTCTATATGAAGTTTGCAAGTATTTTGTTGAGAATTTTTGCATCTATATTCATTAAGGATATGGGACTAGTTTTCTTCTTTGATTGTATCTTTACCTGGCCTTGGTATTAGAATGATGCTGGCTTTATAGAAGGCATTTGGAAGTTCTCCCTCCATTTCTATCATTTTGAATAAATTAAGTACTATTTGATGTGGATCTTCTTTAAATGTCTGGTAGAATTCTCCTGTAAATCCATCTGGTCCTGGGGTTTTTTTAGCTGGGAGTTTTGTATTACTGTTTCAATTTCCTTGTGTGTTATGGATCTGTTTAATCTGTGGATTTCTTCTTAGTTTATTTTTGGTGGCTCCCATGTTTTTACATATCTGTCCATTTCTTTTAGGATTTCAAATTTAGTAGCATATAGTTTTTAAAGTTTTTTTTTCCCTTATAAAGTTCTGGATCTTTTTGGTGTCTGTTGTGATGTTTCCCATTTCATCTCTGATATTGTTGATTTGGAGGTTCTCTTTCTTTCTTTTGTTTAAGTGGGCTAGTGGTCTGTCAATCTTGTTTACTTTTTCAAAGAACCAGCTCTTGAATTCGTTGATTCTTTGTATTGTTTTTTTCATTTCTATTTCACTAATTTCAGCTCTGATTTTTGATATTTCTTCTTCTCTGTTGGGTTTGGGTTTCATTTGCTGTTTCTTTTCAAGTGTCTTGGGTTGCAGTTTTAAGTCCTTTATTTGTGCTCTTTGTGATTTTTTAATGTCAGCTATAAATTTCCCTATACAAAAGATGGCTTTCAACATGTCACAGAGGTCTTGTGTTGTAGTGTACTTTTCATTTAGCTCCAGTAATACTTTTATTTCTTTCTTAATTTCTCTTTTGACCCATTCATCATACAGGTATGTGTTGTTTAATCTCCATGTGTTCATGTGGCTACTAAGGTATCTTCTGGTGTTGATTTTAAGCTTTATTGCATTGCAGTCTGACAGAATGCATGGAATTATTTCAGTCTTTTCGTATTTATTGAGGTTTGTTTTATGCCCCAGTATATGTGATTTGGGATAAAATTCCATGGGGTGCTGAATAGAAAGAATGATCTTTGGTGATTGGGTGGAATATTTGGTAGATGCCTATTAGGTCAATTTGATGTATGGTATTGTTTAATTCTGATGTCTCTATGTTAATGCTCTGTCCTGTTGACCTATCTAATGGAGACAATGAGGTATTGAAGTCCTCCACTATTAATGAGTTGGGATTTATCTGAGTCTTAAAGTCCTATACTACCAATTTTATGAAGTTTGGTGCACCAGAGTTTGGTAAATCTATGTTCCTGACTGTAGTATCTTCCTGGTCAATTGTT
Source organism: Nannospalax galili (assembly GCF_000622305.1). Classification (NCBI taxonomy): domain Eukaryota; kingdom Metazoa; phylum Chordata; class Mammalia; order Rodentia; family Spalacidae; genus Nannospalax; species Nannospalax galili. The sequence goes on along the minus strand of NW_008351466.1, from coordinate 2,680,369 downwards.
CCTTTGATCAGAATGAAGTTGCCCTCTTTATCACTTCTGATTAGTTTTAGTCTAAAGTCTGTTTTGTCAGATATTTGAACTGCAATGCCTGCTTTTTTCTTAGTACCATTCCTTGGTATATTTTTTCCATCCCTTCACCTTAAGTTAGTGCCTTTCCTTGAAAGTGAGATGAGTTTCTTGCAGACAACAAAAATATGGGTTTTGTGTATTAACCCTTTCAACTAGTCTGTGTCTTTTGACTGGGGAGTTCATTCCATTGATATTTAAAATTATTAATGAAAGATGTGTACTGTTTCCTATCATTTTTATTTCTACTCACATTCTTAATGTAGCTGTGCATTTCCATAGTTATAGCTTCCTTAAGTTTCTTTGCATAACCCCTTGGGTATAGTCTTTCCTATCTTCAGATCTTTGTATTGCTTCAAGAACTCTCTGAAGGGCTGGTTTTGTGGACATAAATTTTTCAGCCTATTTATGTCATGGAAGATTTTTCTTTTCCCTTCAACAATAATAGACATTTCAGCTGGGTAATGTAATCTGGGTTGACATCTGTTGTAATTTAGAACTGGAAATACTTTCGCCCAGACTCTTCTGGCTTTCATAGTTTGCGCTGAAAAGTCAGCTGTAATTCTGATGGGTTTTTCTTTATATATGATTTGTTATTTTGCTTTTCCAGCTTTCAGTATTGTCTCTTTGTATAATTTTAGTGTTTTTACTATAATGTGCCATGGATATTTTCATTTCTGGTCTTGTCTATTTGGTGTTTTATAAGCTTCTTTTGTTTATTCGGACATGTTTTTCTTTAATTTTGGGAAATTTTCTTCTACAATCCTGTTGAAGATCTGTTCCTTACCATTATCCTGAGAATCTTCTCCTTTTGTATGTCTACAATTTGTAAGTTTGGCCTTTTTATGGCGTCACACAATTCCTTCATATTCCATTCTTGTGTATTCTTAATATTTTCATAATCTTTGCTTGACTGGTCTAATTCATCCACATTATCTTCCAGTCTTGATATTCTGTTTTCCATTTCATTCACCGTATTGACGAGGCTTTCTGCCGTTGTTTCTAATTGGCTAACTTCCTTCTTCATTTCAGCCTGAGCATTCTTCAATATTTCTAACTCTTTTCTGAATTCATTCAGAAGTTTATCCCCATCTTCTTTCAGTTCTTTGATTTCTTTCTTTGTGTGTTCCTTTAAATCACTGAAATCTTTTATCATGTTTATAAGTGTTCTTTTGAGTTCCCATATCCTTTGGTATCTCTACAGGGTTCTCATTATAATCCTCTAGAGGACTAATGGCACACGGTGGGGATATATTATTTTGATTTTTCATGTTATTTTTCCTCTGTGACTTTGACATGTGGATTTCTTTCGTAGATTCTGGTTCTTCTATGAAACTCAAGCCTTCTTGTTGAGTTTAGGTCTGCTTCTTTTTGTAATCTTTATGTGCCTTGTGGTTTACTTGCTGGGCATGAACAGCTGGTTGGTCTAGGCTTCAGGTTCTTTCTTTTGATTTTATATTGTAGTGGCCAAATTGTTTTTATCTTGCTGATCAGGAGTTCCCACAGAGGCCCAAGTCGGATGAGGATCAGATGTTCTCAGTCTTTCTCCTATGGTCTGGATCCCTCCAGGAAAGATGCTGACCTCAGAAATTTGAGGGGTGAGCTGGCCTAGAAGCAGGGTCCAGGAATGATGCTGGCTCCCAGCAATGCAAAGCGAGATGGGGGAGCTGGGATGGTGAATGAAGCTGGGGCACAATGGGCACAGCTAAACTTACCCAGAAAAACTGCTAGCTCCAGGACATGGGAGCAAATAATGTCAATTTAAGTCCTTCAGAAGCACCACAACTGAATTGTATAAGCATCCATCCTTCCTTGAGACATAGCCTGTTTAACCTCGGTCAATACAGGGGATAGAAGTCCATAATGGAATGGCTTGTTCAAGGCATTAAAGATACATGGTCATCACCAATGGAGACTTCCATGATTAAGAGGGACTAGAGGTCCATAGAAGAAGGACAGACATTAGTGAGAGAACCAGGTATAAGGAAGGCAATATATTATGTCCAGTTCGCTGAGCCAGATAGGTCTGAGTTCACCAGAGATATAAAGGATAACTTATTTAAACTCTGACCTCAAAAATGATATGGAGCTTTAACGGTTTTGCTAAGTCCCTTAATGGGACAGGATCTTTGTAACGTGAAGGAAACTTTTGCAGATCTAAGTGATTCAAACAAGTGTGTGAAACGTGTCTATAGAAAAACAGAACAATGTAAAAGTGATATAAAAAAGACCAGACATAAAAAAATTGTCTATTTGGTTTACTCAAAGACAAATGTGGCAAGATTTATGCTCAGCCAAAGTTCCTAAAAAGAAATTGATATAAAGCCAAATTCAGTACTAAAGAGTTTCCGGAAGGCTTTAAAACCTGAAGAACAGTTCAAAAAAGCAGTCAGAGGATAAAAACTGTCCCAGGGTTGATTAAGGATACCCAAAGTTTAAATAGGTCAAATTTCTCTCCTGAGAATGGCTGTTCTAGAGGTGAAGTCAGTTTTTTCCACCAGGGCCTCCCCTAACAGCCAGGTATGGTCAATGGAGAGACACCAGATATGGCTACAGCCAACAGGCAGACCTGGGGCCTTCCTGACTCAGGGAACCAACAGGTTCAGCAGGGACATGAGATACCCTCTGCCTCCTTAGCTCAGTGCAGGGTCAGAAATCTTGAGCCAGCACCTGTAAATGTATCAAGAATAAAGGGATACAAAGAGACTCCATTTAAAATGCCCAGAATGTGGAATGACTCCAAAAGAGTAACTAAAAATACTAAAGGTCTAACCAAGTTGATGCCTCTTACCCATGCTATGGTTCCCAACAGAGGTCTGTGGAGAAAACAATACAAATGGATAAAAACCTGTCTACACTGTGTTAGACCTTGTCTATGATTGATTTAATATATGATGTTAACCTTTGAATGTTTTCCAGATGTGAAACCCATTTCAAAGATATCAAGCACACATGAAGAAACAAAGGCCAACTATAGCTGTAAGATACTTGGGACCTTTATGGTTGGGTAAGACACAAGCAATACCCACCAGAATGGTTGGGAAAAGCCTACAATACCTAATCCTACATGAAAATAAAAACAAAGGCTCCCAAAACTGTACAACTGTTAAGAAAAACTTATAGTAACAGGGGTAGGTTGCCCCCTTATAAGCTGTTGGCCAGAGTGATCTTAGGAATCCTCAAATTAATCAAGATTATTGCCACTAATGTCTGTGTACACTAGAAAATATTGGTAAGTCCATGTTACTGAAGACACTGTATGATGTGAACATGGGAGAAGGAGAGGCTGAGCAGAGACTAAGCTGAAAACTGTATGCCACTGGATGGATGGTTTTCATAGTCCCAGAAGGTGCTATGCAGATAGTTAGGGGAAAAGGATCCCCTGTGATTCTGCTCCACGATGGACCCTGCATGCTACACACTATTGCCATGCCAAGCAGTGCCTGCTGGTGCAATATTGGCTCAACTAACACAGATACAACCAAAAAATTTCTATTTGGATAAGGCCTGCTTCTAAGGGTGGAACATACATATGGTGCTCTAGACCAGGCCAATCCCCTGTGTCAGGGAAGGCTATAGACCCCAACAGGGAAGGCACTGCAAGTATACTATTTGAAGAATATGGTATACCTCCTGGGATATCTTCCAGGCATTTGTATATACAAATTTACAAATGCAGTATTTGTTTATATGTGTCTACTTCCTTCCATTTGTCTTTATAGTATGAGAGAAACCACTGAGATGGATCAGTGGCCATGTCTTGAAGGTGAATAATGGGGATGCCCAAGAAGTCAATATCTTGCCACAAGACAAGAGAGATGTGCTGCGTCTGTTACCCCCTCCAAGGCTCAGGGACCCTTGCAGAAGATTGCTGGAAAGTTTGTGAAAGCCAGACGAAGAGGTGGAATGTTGGGTAGGCATACCCTGTAAAGCTAGAACAGAAGAGGGGCCAGGGGCGGGTCTAGAGACTGACACTGAGAGATGCTGAGCACGCTGTGAAAAAGGGGAGAAGCCATCACCATTTTGGGAAACAGAGTGCTCAGACCACAGGGAGACAGCACTGGAAATGCTGGCAGACTGTGGGTGGGACATGCTGATGGTGTGTATTTCAAATTTGGGAAAGAAAACACCTGTGAGAATGCATGCTTTTGTAAATAACCCCCTCCAGGATGTCAAAACTATGCAAAATCCAAATAGAAAGTATTCTGTCAGTTTTGTCAGGCCTGAGGCCTCAGAGGGCTCATGCCTGGGTCTCCCAAGGGTGCGGGGCTTGGTTGGGGGGGTTCGGCGAAACAGATATATAAGGAATTTGTACCATTTAATTGCCTTTAACACATTATTTCATTACTTATTTATTTAGTTAAAATTTAATTTAAATATCACTAATGATCATTTTATATTTATTGTCTTAATATATAAATGAATACTCTCTCAAATCCAACTAACTATGCCTACCACTGAACTAAGTCTATAGAAGACACAGTCTACTTCCTTAGTTTAGAGGGATATTTGAATGAAACACCAAAGCCACTAGTCTCCAAAGGACAGACCCACACCTAAGAATATTTGGAAAAATTATATTAGACTCAATATGCCATTTTAAAAAGACAAATAATAATATAGGACATGAAGTTAGGAGAGATGAGTAAGATGGGGATAAATGGGGGAGGCATGGATTGGGGAAGGGGTCTGGGTTTGCTTGAGAACTGTTGTATAGGAATACAGAAACTCAATACAAAATATTTATATATAAAAACGAGTTGGAAGAGCCCTGAATATAATCAAAATACGTTGTATGAAATCCTCCAATCAATAAAACTATTTTAAGGGGCTGGAGAGAAGGCTCAGTGGGTAAGAACACTGACTGTTCTTGCATTAGATAAGGGTTCAAATCCCAGCACCCACATGGCAGCTAACAACTGTCCGTAACTCCAGTTCCAGGGAATCCAACAGTCTCTTTTGTCCACCATGGGCATTGCACAACATGGGTGCACTTACATACATGGAGGCATAACACTCATACACATAAAGTAAAAAATCTCTGGAAATTGTTATGGAATGTGTCAATGCTGTTGTAATGAAATGTTTCTTGATTGTGTGGTTATTAAATAAATAATTAAAAAAAAACTATTTTAAACGATTTAAGAATATTTCCAGAGTCCTGATATTTTAAACTCTAAACTTTTTTTTCAGTTCTCAGTGTATCTCTTTTCCCAAAATTAAAGATTGTCAAATATGAGTGGCAAATGACTGTAAATTTCAATGTAATGTATCACTAGAGGTAGAATTGTTTAGTTTTAAGCTAGTTCATGATTTTGATGAATGATATGCTCTACTCCACAACGAAAATACTATTTCTCCTTCAGAGTGAAATTATTTTAATAATGTCTATGACAGCTTCAAAGCATTACCTCTATTGGTCACATATGATGAACCAACTTTTATATACCAAAGTATTCTTCAAATTTCCATACTATTATGATCATATCACTTAACTAATATTTATAGCATGTATAATACTGTACTAAAAACCAAAGAGGTAGAAATGAAGGCAAATTAATTCTATTTAAATGGTTTTCTTGCTCACACATATGAGGGAAAAAAACCTCATTGGCTGGGAAAATAGGATAGAAACTTAAAGGGATCCCTCATAGTACCCAGATGTAATCCTTACTTTCAATGATCTCCTTTGCTTCCCAAAAGAATGGATTCATTAACGGAATAAATATATATACACATCTTCCTCAGTAGATGTTCTTTTTCACTCATATATTTAGTAACACAGTCTACATTTCTTGTCTCATGTATAGCTGTATTCTAGGAATTCGAACCTCACATTTTTAACATCTTACTGGATCACACCAAATTACCTCAAATTCAGCCAGCATAAATTGGGAACTATTTCCATGACTAACATTCTTTTTTATTTTTAAAAATACTTTATTTATTATTATTTTTATGTATATGAGTGTATTTCCTGCACTGAGGTAAGCACTCCCATGTCAGGCAATGCCCATAGAGGTCAGATCAGGGCATTGAATCCCTTGGAACTGGAGTTAGAGACAGATTTTATCTGTCATGTTGGTGCTGGGAATTGAAACCCGGGTAAGAGCAGTCAGTCAGTGTACCTACCTGCTGAGCCATTTCTCCAGCCCTCATGTTCCCTTTTTTATATTGTGTTGTCTGATTAAAATACACATATAGATATAAATGCATAACCTTTTCATACATTTAACTCTTCTAAGCTACAAATTTTATAGTTATTATATGTATATCTTATCAGTCAAACATAAAATCCTTCGAACTATCATCCCTTCAACTGACAAATCTCTCGTTCCTACTAAGTCCCAATCCAATTTATATTAATAATATCATAATCGTTATTAACTAGTATTTAAGTTAAATAACTCAGATTGCTCATTGAGTCAAAATGAGATCATATGCAATAGGAAATGAAGAGCCTTTGAAAGATAAAACAATAGTGTCTGATACTTTAAACCATTACTCTAATGAAGGAATGAACAACAGACTGAAAGGGAAAATGAATAAAGAATGAGATGTAGCAATAATCTTGTGCTCTGATGATAGGGGGCTGAGGTAGCACTGGAAACAAAAACTAGGTCTTTCCCAATGAAGAACTCGAATATTTAACCTATATGCTGTATTGTCCCACCTAGTACATTTTCTTCATAGGGTTGGATTTTGACATCGATTTTTGGAAAACTGAAGATGATACAAAGCTAAGGCAAATTACTTATGCTAGGCACTCCAAGAAGATGATTTATGTAATCGGATCAAATCTAAAATGACAAAAAAGACAAGGGGGAGGAGCTGACAAAGATGTTTTAAATATTCTACTGAATACTTTCCTCAACCCACAATGTCTCCTCCTCCTCCTCTTTCCCTCCCCATTCTCTTCTTTTACTTCTTCTTGGATATTTTGAGATAGGACCTCATTCAGTATCATATAATGGCCTGAAATTCACTTTGTAGCCTCAGCTGACCATAAACTCATAGCAGTCCACCTACCTCAGCCTTCAAAGTGTTTGGATTACAGATTACCAGCATAAGCCACCACACACAGTTTGCTAGGTTGCTAATCTTTTTTAAAGCAATTTTCACACATTAACTATTTGTTTTTCACAACAAAATGCTAAGTATTTGCAAGTATCTTTATTTTACACGGAAAGAGAGCAGTCAAACATTTTGCTAAACTGTGACAATGGAATCTCTCATTTATCACTGTAACAACTCTGAGATATTTACTGTGTCCATCTTATTTTACAGATAATGTAATGGAATCATCAAGATCTTTAAAAAACTTTCCCAAAGTCACACAGTAAAATGTAAGAACAGCAAATCAGATCCTAGTTTGTACAGATCTTACACTCTTATCCGCTATATCACAAGGTCCTAACTTCTTACTGTAAGCAGTGTTTCAAAGAACTAAGATAGACTGAGGTGCTACAGAACTCTTAACAGTATAGAGATTCTAAAAACAAAGCTAGTCATCAATGATGGGGTGGAGTCTGAGACCAACATAAAGTTTTATAAAATAAGTAGCAAGATAGGACTCCGATGAAACCCCCGCCTCCCCCAAGTCTATGTTCACCATTCAGTACTCACAGAGCCATGTTGTTTTCAGACTAAACTACACAGACAAAAACTAACCCCAAAGAAATCTTGCTCTTCAGTCGATTTAAGATAGAAGAACAATTTAACATTTATCTGGCACATTTATTCTTCAATACTTTCCACAAACCATTACCTTTAGTATTTAATCCAACAGCATTAGCCAAGCAATTATACAAAACAAAAGGAACACTGTAGAAATGCATTGCTCCTTTTCACCTCAGGAATTAAAAGCATATTACAAATATTTAATGCTCACAGCCACCCTCTGAGGAAAAAGCATCTTTATATGCCATTTACAGATCAGTAATCTGAAAGGCAAAATTTCTTAACTATTGACTGGTACTCAAGAAACAGACCCAAGATGACTTGGGTTCCAGTCATAGTCTGTCCAAGGAACATGTATAGCACTGGTATTGTTTTCTTTGCTAAATAAAGAGGTATTTAATAGGTACTATTAAGTAATATGTATGAAGGATAGTTAGAATATATAGAATATATCAGCCAACAAGAATTACAGAATGCCAATCATTTTGTAAAGTCTAAAATGATTTTGAAATTTCATATTATTGCACATCAAGTCATTTTATTTAGTATTTGTTTGGGGTAGACAAAGTGAAACAAATAATTATATTCTTGGTTTGTTCAGTGAAAGAATATCTATATATAATGTTTGCATATATATATTCAATGTATTCAATATTCTAGTCTCTGTAGTATTTCATGATAAAGTGTTTAACTCCAAATAAATGATCGCAATTAAGAAAAGTGACTACGAACACTTGCTGGGAATAACTGAACTTGTAAAATCCTCTAACATTATTGGAAATAGCCTACTACAAAATTATCCCAAACTTCTGTTACACTTAACAGCTTTTATGAGACCATTAAAGGGATGCAATAATGGTGTTGTGTTTACAGCATCATTTCATGTTTCAAAGGCTAATCTGGATCTTGTTGTTTGTTAAAAATTTGCAAAAACTGCTCATTGCAAAGTGACTTAGGGACTAGGGATACTATCAAAGCAATTAGGAAACAATATATTTAATTCATGATAACACCAGAGCTTGAAAGGACGTTTGTGAAGACAATAAGATAATTTATTGGAGGGGCCAGACAGAGTGGGCAGTATATGAGATATACTAAAAAAAACATGAGTTTGATTTCTAATTTCAAATTGAAGCAGAACATGGGCTATTACTAACCTTCTGAAAGAATACATGAAATCCAGTAAGGGGAGGGAGCATGAATTGGGGAGGGGTTCTAAATTCAATTAAGATCTATTATGTGAAATGCAAAAACTCAATAAAATATTTTAAATAGAAATAAAAATTAATTAATTATATTAAAATATTGTCTCCTGCTTTAAAAAAAAGAAAAGAAAAA
>NW_008351466.1:2667077-2670768 GCF_000622305.1 Nannospalax galili | reverse complement strand
AATTGAATGAGTTTTTAACCTTTAAAAAGATCTCCATTTCATTTTAAAATATACTGTTTCTTACAGAAAGACACATTGTTTTTGCTAATAACACTGCGATGTTGGCTTAATACTTTATAAAAAATTCTGTTTTTCGAGGCAAGAGAGATGGATCTGTGTTTAGGAGTACTGGTTCTCTTGCAGAGGACCCTGGTTTGGTTCTACATGGTGGCTAACAACAGTCCATAACTCCACTTCCAGGAGATCTGACACCCTCTTCTGACCTTCATAGGCATTCCATGATACAGTGCACTTACATACATGTAGACAATGCACTCATACACATAAAATTAAATGTTTTTTTTAAATTTCTGCTTTTCATACTTTGTGAATATGTCATATATGATTCACTGCGATATGATTCATTGTTTGTGTACCGTCTCAAGTCTATATATTTTTACTGCTCCTAGCTCCCTGCCTCCTATTAACTTTTTACCTTATTTTAAATTCTAGTACTTTATTTTCCATGGTTTCTAATACTTTAAGCATTGTTTCATTGCAGTCCTGCTCTGTGTGAGGCTTCTTCACTACTGGTTTGTATATTATTTCTGGATCCCACTAATGCCTGGAGGCTAGTGTGACATGCACCTTGAAATGCAGGAAACAACACAATCCATTAAATGTTGTATAGATAAAGACACATTATGGATAGGAAATGTTCAAAAATTAGATCTAAACTGTGAGCTGAGGGCCTAGTGCATTATAAGAAATGATTGCATCTATTGGCAAAAAGGGTCAACACTCACCAGCTCCATATTTTCCATGAATTAGCTTGTTCTTCAATGAATTGTGTCCAACTCACTGAGATTGAGGAAAAAAAGGAAAGAACATTATCTATCAGTAGTGGAGTCAATTTTAAAAGTAGTAATTTGTAATTTTGTAAAGAGAAAGATGGAAGGCTCTCATTTTGTAGCCTATAAGATCTTTGCCAATCTTGTAAGATAAGTAATGCCACTATGCAATAAAATCTCAGTAGGACAGTTTCGTTTTTCTATATGCATGCTGTGCATCTTTTCTGCCTGCAGAGTTCCATTTGAATAAAACTGGAACTACTCAATGAAAAAGCTTGAACTTGTGTGCTTAATCAGCATTGTTGGGGTTGCCACTACTGTGGCTGGGGTATGACCTTTTTTTGAGGAAGTTCTTTTAACCTGAAGTAAAAAAGGGTTGACTGACAGAAATTCAATTTTTTCTCCAAAGGGAGATTTTTTTCTTCTTAATCATGTGTTATTAACCTCCAGACCATGAGGCCAGTGGATGATGGAATGACTATATGAAAGGTGTGTCACCTCCAGAACTGCCTTTCAGAGCCAGGATTTTCATAAACCATCTTCTGTGAAGATCTTCCTGAGATGCATTTAGCTTAAAAAATAATCTTCCTACTTCTTCTAAGCCTTGCAGAATTGTATGTTCTGAATATATTGCTAATAGCTTTGGAAGTCGTTTATTATTTGTTGTATTCCTAGGATGGTTTGATTTACTGAAGTTGGAGGAGGGGGAGAAATCTTCAGTAATGGTAGCCCTAGAGGCTTAGAGCTTGCGGGGCAGCAATCTGTTTGCTTGATGTTCTAGTTAAGATTTTTTCTTCCTTTAGATAAACAGATCGTCAATCTTCTGGTGTTCAAATTGTATGCCAAGGTCTTTTCAGCTTTCATTTATGTAACATTTCTCAGTAGCATCTTCTGTTTTGTGCTATATGCTGAGCTAATTTTCTTAGAGATCTGTTCATCACAAGGACGAAGTGATTTTCACCTTCAGTAGTTTCAATCCTGACAACCAGAGAACAAATGGAAAGTATTCTACTCCATAGTTAATAATACCTATGAAGGATAAAAGTTCATGTTATCTTTCTTAAAATTCTAACTTGAAGAGAACCAAAATAAAACTACATGCTTGCAAGAAGAGTTTGAACTCACTACATAATCATTTTCCTTCTGTTATGTCATAATTTCTCTTTTCTTTTCTCTCCTTCATTCATTTTTTGCCTTTCTTTCTTGTTCCCCACCTTACTTTTTCCCCTCTCCACTTTAGAAAACATTAACTTAGGATTAAGGTCATATGAGCAGGGTTGGAGAGATAGATCGAAGTTTATGATCACTGATTGCTCTTCTAGAGCACCTGGGCTGGGTTGCCAGTATCTAAATGGTGGCTAAAAACCATTTATAACTCCAGTTTCAGGCAATCTGCTGCTCTTTTCTGACCACTGTGGATATTACATACATTAGTGCACTAACATACATGCAAGCAAAATACTCATACACACAAACAAAAATGAATTTAAAAATTAAAGATTTGTTGCACATTGTAGTTAGTAGGTCCCGAAAGTGCAGAGAAAAATTAAGTAAATGACAATTGTGCATAAACATAGTTGTTGACTACTTGAAAGGAAAGCACAGTAGGGGTAAGGATGTAAAGAAATGTTAGAAAATGAATGCAAATCATCAAATAAGAAGGGAATAAAAGTAAAGGTATTGCTAGTCATATTTATAATTGAGGTGAGTACCTCAGAAATAGCCTTGGCTTTAACATATACATTATTAAAAGAGATTAAAAGGAGTTATAATAGTCGAACATTGCTCCTACTAGGCAACATCGGCTCAAAACATAAAATCTCAATGCCAGGAATGGACTGCCTCTGTAAAAGCTGTTGACCAGGGGACCATAGAACCTCAAACAATGCTGGTCAGTGCCCCTGCTCTTGGGTACCCACCAGAACTTGATGGTAAGATGCTTTTGCTGAAGACACTACATGTACGAGCTGTAAAACAAACACGGAGAAATCAAGCTAGCGCTGACTTCACAGCCTTATCTTTACTGGCTATCTTTCATAGTGCTGTAAGTTACTATGTATGTCACCCAAAGAACAAAATAATCATAAATCTTAATCAGCTATGAATCCTGTGGACTACAACAACTGGCCTGGCAAGACAGCCCAGTAGCACAAATATTATGGGAATAACCAATCACTTTCTAATTAGATTTGAGGTCTGTTTCATAGGATGGAGCCCATACCAGACACTGATATCAGGTCTAGGGATCTGAGGCTACACAGGTCACAGGGTATAGCGGATAGCTTAATAACTAGTTTTCTGCTAAATAGTTGTGGCATTAAACCGACTCCTAAAGACTTATTTATACCCATAGATTAATCCATTTCTCAACTCTCATCAGAGAAGCTTCCCTATGCAATTGATGGTGATTAACACAGAAACCCATAACTGGCCAATGTGAAAAGAGTGAGACTAAAGAGTGCTTATCTCTGAATAGAACACCAATGCCAAACTTCCCAAGGCTCTAGCAATGTTTCAGAAGAGGTAGATGGGAGATTATAAGAAGCAGAGATGGTGAATAGCCAAAAAGAAATAGTTTTTCTGACAGCTGGTTAGTTGCTTGTGTTAACTTACAGTAACGGTAACAGCATGCATAAGTCCTACACAAGTTCAAACCAGAAAATCTCCCAGCATAGATGTGAGGGAATGGGTAAGAAAACCCAACCTTTAATGTGGAGCTATTGGGAACTGCTGACTGCTGGGAGAGGGACAGTCTCTTTCTAGGATGTGACTCTTGGCAGGTTAACCAGGATCCATCAGACGATCCCACACTGAAGGTCATTTGGGGACACAAAGTAGATTCTATAAGCCCTATAATATAT
>NW_008351466.1:2659698-2666959 GCF_000622305.1 Nannospalax galili | reverse complement strand
AAAATTATTTTAAATCCAAAATACACAAGAAAGTTGTATTAGATATGATGTCCAGTTGAAATATGATGATGAGGTATCAAGCAAATTATGCCCCAAGAATATTTAACATTTAAACCATAAAATTCTAAAGTTAATACAGCTCTACTAAGACATAAACTTTTCATTTTTGTTTGAGCAAAAGTCTATCTAGAGGTTTGTAATGGGGGAAAATTTAGTTACCACTCTTGAAGGGAAAATATATTTCATTTAAATGACTCAATCTATGAATCCTTAAATATTTGGATTCACATTGGACATAATACATAGATTAGAGGACTTTAGACTATATTAGGAGATATAAGTCCTACATTTGTTTGAATATTTTAAATTTTGTTTTATGTGAGTCAAAATAATTTAATATTTTCAATTTATAGAGTTCCTCTAAATACTAATAAAAACAGTGGTGGCATCGAGCACAGGATCCATGTCAACTCAATTAAACAAGGGCACAAAGGGAAGGTGAAAAATAGGTGGTGGGCCAGCACTAGACTGAGAACTATTTGAGACTGATTGCTGCTGGGTGAGGGAGAATATGGCTTACATATGACCACTGGATGGGCTGATTAGACTCCAGTGGACACATTTACACTGAAAGACATTTTGGTGCAAATACCTGAATGCATAGGACTCAGCATGTACAGCAGAGTGCATAGGGTTCACTGGGGAGGCATGGATGGGGAAAATGGGTTCTGGATTGGAGTGGGAAATTATGAAACTTATAAAACTCAGTAAAAAAGAAAAAATATTTTATTTATTAGTTTATTTGTATGAGTATGCTCCCTGCATGTGCGTGAGTACACCTGTGTTATGCAATGGCTGTGGAGGTCAGTAGAAGGCATCAGATCCCCTGGAACTGGAGTTACAGGTAGTTGTTAGCTGACCATGTGGGTGTTGGGAATCCAACCCAGGTCCTCGCTCTTAACTGCTGAGCCATCTATCCGGCCCTGAACTTTAGTTTTTAAATTTCTACTCTGCCCTGCATCTGAGGCAAGAGAGATGGGCAAGTTCAATAAGACTCTGCATGACAGCAGGCATTTCAAATAGCATATCGTCTACCTGAGCATAGAGAATGTTCCACAACTGTACTCCCTAATAACAATAAAATCCCCAGAAGCCATCACCAATATGCTCCTTCTGATTCAGTTCTCCTTGGAATTCTAAGACGGCCGTTCTTCTGCCATAAATACTTAGCTTGTACTGAGTAATGAATATATTTTATTTATGTTCATTGGTGACTATTCTTTCTTTGATTTCAATGTCCGAATAAATTTGAGCAAGAATGGCGATTGTGTCTATTTCTGAATTGACTAATGAAAAAATAAATTTATAGATTTTGGCTTTTGGAGAGCTTAGCATACCTTAACAAGTTTTAGTCAAGAAAGCTTTTATTAAATATCATGCACTTTGTTCTTCTCACCTGGTGACTTGTATCTATCTTCCCACACTTTATATCACATATGTACTCACTTCATAGGTTTCCATGCCAATTTCATTCTGTGCTTATAAATATTCATATTTCTTTCATTCCTTTGAGTTTTTCTGTCACTCTATTCTAATGATATCTTTTACAAAGTCTGTGAATGCTCTTTAGAGAAAAGATTCAGGAAGCAGTCTAGAATGAGAAACTGACTTCTGAATAGTGAACTGTTTCTTCTAAAAATGCAAAAAAAATCTTATTCTATAACATTTAGTCATTCCTGCTTCTCTATTGAGATGCTATTTTGGTTTGGGTCTGTGAATGGGTGTTTAGGATGTCTTTTTAATTTAGCACCATCATTGCTAAAAGAGCGGCTGTCCAGAATTCACATTTCTAACGGATTTTAAAAGCTGTTTTTAAATAGATGTTCTCTGCGCTGCACTGACAACAAAAATCTCTGCTGGTGAATGCATGTGTAGTGCTTTTATTTTGGATTTTCTCTATTCCTAAATGTTTACTGAATTTTTCAGTTCAAAATACTCCTGTACAATTGGCTTTTTTACATGCACATACACTTAAACACACGGTTACACTCTTCTCAACAGTGTCTGTCTTCCACATGTACTAGTCACAAAAGCTTAGACTATCAGGATTAATGACATGCTGATACCTTCTGAAATAGTGACTTGAAGAACATTCTTCATAGTTCTACATGCATGGAATCAATTCTTTGCTCATATTTGGTGGCTGCATGATCCTCAGAAATTTGCTGAACTTCTCTGAGCTCAACTTCCTAATAGGCAAAATGTTTGATAGTTGTGTTTAATAAAACATCCCAAACCTAAGTGACTTAAAACAACACTGTTACAACTAATATGCTGAACAAGAATTGAACTCAAGATACCTAGTCTAGTAATTAGCACTGGACTCTGCTGGGTGATCATTCTCATCTCAGTTCCACTTAATTTTATGCATCAGTAGTCACCAGTAGATAAGCTAGGAGTCCCTTCTTCTGGGGGTAGTGTTAGCCAGCTAGGAAGTCATGAATGGCCGTCTGTCTCTCACAAGGCCTCTCATCCTCCAGTATGTAAGAGCACCCAGGTTTCCAGTACCAAAGAAGGAACATAGAGTCTATCACATGCTAGTGAAGCAATTTATCAATAGATTTCTAGTGATCAGCATATTCTTACCACATGAAAATGGCAGAGGAAAATAGAAAATTGTTCTGAGGTTTAGACTCCTTATAAGTCTATCACACCTGCAACATTTTATTTAACAGAACTAGGAAAAAGAAACTCTCATATGTACAGAGTAAGGATATAAACTAGACCATGATGATCCATTACAAAGGGTGTTATAGGAGCACTGAACTGTAAGGGATAATTTTCACTTGGTACACCATTAGTGATTAGCACAGTTCTAACTTAATACCATTTTGTAATTAATTAGATAATGCATGTGAAGTTTTTAGCAGACTCTCTGGCATATTAAATCATAAATAAATGTTTATTTTTGCTATAAAGCCAATAAAGTGCCTAAATCTGAGAAGTCTATTACTGCTAGTAGATTGTACATTAAGACCTGAATTGTGACAATTCAGTAATAAATGAAGAATTCAGATATTAATCAATAACCTGCATTCTTAATCTGATTATGTGCAAATATTCCTAAAATTCTGCCTAATTTATCACCTTAATAATATATCAACTAGACTTTTAATTATCTTCAAGTACTGTCTGAATAATAGCCACCCAAATATGTTATTTGTGGGCCCTTACAGGTTAATCTTTTGATCAACCAAGAGACTAGATTGTAGGAAAAGAGACTATCCCACAAATTGCAAGCTCTAGAATGAATTGAACATACTTTGAAGTAGACATATTTCAGGTATTTTATAAATTCTAAAACTCTTAGTAAATTCCAAATGCTATCTTACTATACAGTGAAAAGAGCACACCAAATTTTTAAAAAATAAACATTTTTCAGAGCTTACAAAGAAGATGGTGCAGGGACAACAATCCAGATCTTAGTAAGTTTTGCCTGAGAAGTTACACTTTTAAATTTTTGTTCCAGAATAATCTGCAAAACTTTTAATCTTTGTCTTTCGTTTTTGCTGATGTCAGATAGTTCTATTAGCTGAAATAGCTTTAAATATTTTAGAAATGACAGCTTAAGGTCTTCCTTTAATACAAAGGAAGATCCTCAGCAGAAAATGAATTTGGAAAGTCTCACTTTTAATGAAAACAAGTTTATCGAAGTGATACAAGATCATCCCACATAGCTAACTAGTGGAGAGAACTAGTGCTTCTTTCCAATTTCCAAAAACATATTTCAACTGATGTACCTAAAATTAGAACTAATTCACGGATTTCTATGGTCACATAATGTCAAAAGGTAGGAAACTACCACTAAGTTCCTGCTTTTCTGTCAGCCCAAAACAGATCTCAATCCTCCATATTAATTTATATTGAAATAGTATATATTAAGTCAGAACATACAAAGAAGATAAAGTGTTCTTTAAAACGTATTTGTTTGTATCCCGATGTTTGACCAGACAGGCTTTAACATATAGGACAGAATATCTGAAATCTGGTAAGAGGGGTGCTAGGGGGGGCAAGGAGCTGGGGAGGGGGTCTAAGAACTTTGGTTAAGATATATGACGTGCACAAAAACTCAATAAAACTTATTTACTTAATGTGGTCCAGTCGCATCTTACTTAACTAACAATAATATCTTGTTTTGTATTTTGTTTTAAAAATGACATCAGAAAACATGGGAAATTCTTTTTGGGAATTTACTCAGAATTCAATTCTTGATTCATTTATTTATTTAATTAGCCATTCCTTTATCAATAACTGCTGGATGACTTCTGTTTTCTGGCAGTATACTATATACTGAAAATACCCAACATTTGAAAAAAATGTAATCACTGCTCAGATAACTTAGACCTTCTATATTTTATATTCATTACATATCTTTTCCAGTAGCCAATCATTCTCTGAGAAAAATGTTCTAATGAGATTCACACTTATTATAGTCTTAATGCTGCAAGATATCAATTTTTAATATAAATACAGCCAATTCCCTTCTCCTGATGCTTAAAAACTAAGATTGACTGTTTTAATGTACATTTCAGTTTAGAGTGTGTAGGGAAGCCATGAGGAAATATATAGTCTTAACTGCTTAGCTCAAAGTTGTCATTATGTCAATAAGAAATCATTATAGTCAAACATTTTGGTCTCATACATGGTTAAAAGGCTAGGACTAATTTTACACAAATCTATAGTTTTGCTCAGAAGGAAATTACATGTATAGTTGTTAGTTTCATTACAATTATTGTTATTATTGAAGAATTTCAAGAAAACTGAAAGGTTCCACTACCACACATTAAACACAGCCATTTCCTTTGGTCTTCAAACTGGCTGAGACCGCAGTGTTAATGTTGTAAGGTTTTTCTGGTTGTACGGCAGTTGCTTTACACAGAGTATTATGTGGTGCCAATCTATCAGTGGCAGCTGAAGGACACGGTGGGTTAGTTGGGTATTTTTTTCCTCATTACTCTGAGGGCCTAAGGGCCCAACTGAATGATTGCATCATTCCAGTAATGAAGTCTCTGGAGAACCTGTAGAAGGCAGCACTTCAAGGTTTAAGGTTTCATTGCTCAAGATGCAGTAAGGTTGCTGATGCAGAATATTAATTTAAAGGGAAGAATTGTGCAGCTTGGCAAATGCAAGAAAAAATTATAGAAGAACAAAAATAATTTCAGTATGCTTTCTGGACATACTAAGCTTTTAGTACCCAATATTTTAATTTTTGTTTTTAACTTCGCTGCCTCATAAATAAATGATGTTTAAGAGATTACATCAATGTATACTTCTAGTATTTAGTTGATAGTATTTTGGAGTTGTAAATACACTATGGACAACAATATGCTATATATTTACTTTAATTCTTAGATGAGTCTCATTACTTATTATTTCCATAAGGTAGTAACACCTTTATCTGAATTCCATGTGCAGAATCACAGTTTTAGTTGAAGAGCTTTATCTGGTATGAATATATTTCACAGTATTATAAACC
The DNA here is from genome assembly GCF_000622305.1 of Nannospalax galili. Lineage (NCBI taxonomy): Eukaryota > Metazoa > Chordata > Mammalia > Rodentia > Spalacidae > Nannospalax > Nannospalax galili. The sequence continues at coordinate 2,661,423 of NW_008351466.1, read as the reverse complement.
ATGGTTTATAAACTTTCTTTCATTTACCTAGTAACTAAACAAGTGCAGTAGCAACTATATTTCTCCTCACTGAGGACACTTGAAATATCTCATAGGACCACTTTTCTGAAAGACAAATGTTCACATGCCATTTCTCGACCTACAGCTTTATTATGTTTTCATTGCCCTCTGGGTAAAGTCAAACTCCATAACATGATATTCAAGGCCCAGAACATTCTGATTCCTGTCTTAGGTTTTTATTTCAGGCTCTCTCTGTCTTCCCTTCTTCTCCATCCATACTAATCTTCTTATGAACTTTTGAATATGTCATGATTTTTCTAACCTCCTGATTTTTGCATTGTTTGCTGTCTCTAAATTTCCACATTCTCCTGACTAAGGCTTACTTGCTTTTCTTCATGAAAGTCTTCCTGAGCTCTCACATAAGTAGTTCCTTCTTTTCTCATTGACAATATTCTGCCATGTAGTTCAGGCTATCCTCAAACTCCCAATCCTCTTGCCTTACTTCATGTGTTTTGGGAATATAGGCCTGTGCTACTTGTACTAGTCTTTCTTATTATGTGTTCCTTTTATGTCCAATACTTAGTGAAAGTTGTATCTTGGGTACTACTTTATTAAACATATCAAATAGTTTGGTTAAGATTTAAACCACGAGATTAAAAGATCTAAATGTACAATATCAGAAAAATAATTTAGTTCACAATATTATTTCTGATGCCTAGCAGCATACACAGTATTGTTTTGAATGAAACATTTCATATGAATTACATAGGTCTTATGGTAGTAAATCAAGTACTCATTATTTATGTAGGCTGAGCCAGTATCACCCCTGCTCTGTCCCAGTGCAACCACCCACTATTAAATATCCATAGTATCACTTTAAACATGTATTTGTGAGTCATAAAAGAGACAATTATTTGAAATTATATTTCATGTGTCCTATTATCACATGGCTTTGAACTTGATTGTCTCATAAGATTGCCCAGAAACAAAATATAATCAAGCCCTGTATATTGTTTTGGTTAAGAGCAAAGATTCACATGACAGAGAATATGGGTTTGAGTGCTGGCTCTTTTAAATATATCTTGTATAAACTGTGGCAGAATATTTGACATTGACCTGTATTTTAGCAATAAGGCACACAATGATGGTATATACTGCATAAATTTGCCCATGATGATCAAATAAAGTCTATTATTTGGCAAAAGGAAGACACTAAGCTGTGAGTGTTATACCTGCAGTTGCTTTGTAGGTTACACACACCAAACAGACAAATACAAATATGAACAAGAAATTATTAGCTCTTGAAAAAATAAGTCAGCTGATATATGAAATTACGAATCTGCCTGCTCAAGTAAGAGACTATTCCTTCAAAAAGACAATGACGAAAGGCCTTTCAATTCTCTAGACATGCTGACAGGCAAGAGTTTTCACTATAGAAAGCTAGTTAGTAAAGATGGGTTAGATAAATATTTTTCAAATGTATGAATATCACCACGAAATTTCAAGGAAAATTATGAAACTTTAAGAAGTGGCCCAATCAGAGGATCTAAATACCTTTCCAAAATGAAAGTTTAAAGATGAATGGGTATGAATTATTCAATAAAGAATTAAAATAATGCTTTTACAATGCTAAGTTCTTGAAATGATAAAGGAACAAAATGAAAATTACAACAAAAAGATGGAAAGTGTTCTAAAAATCAGAAGTTGAAAAATACATTAAGGAGA
>NW_008351466.1:2642961-2659346 GCF_000622305.1 Nannospalax galili | reverse complement strand
TTTTATTATTTTTATTTTATGTGTATGAATGTATTGCCTGCATGTGTATAAATTTACCTGTGTCATACAATACTTGCAGACATCAGGAGAAGATGTCTCGAAAAAAAAAAATGCTTGACCAGATAGGATTTAAAATATATGACAGAATACCTGAAATCTCCTAGGAGGACTATAGGGAGCAGGGAGGCAAGAAGTGGTCTAAATTTGATTAAAATGCACTTTATGAAATGCATAAAACTCAATAAATTATTAAAAATAAAAAATACGTTAAGTGGAACAAAAATTTATTTAAATTTATTCAACAGCAGATGTGACCAAGCACTTGAAAATCAGAGAATCTAAAGACAGGTAATTTTAAATTATCCATTCTCATGAGGAAGGATGAGAAACAAGAATTCAGAGGAATGAAGAATGCCTAAATGATTTATAGGATACCAGAAACAAACCAATATGGGTATCAAAGAATAGCAGACGTTTTACGCTGTAGCTAAATTAATAGAATGCTTATCGAGCACTATTTGTGTGGCAGATTATATTCATTCCGGATTTAAAGTTAACACATAAATAGGTAAGCTTTGTATATCAACAACAAACTTACTGATAAAAAAATCAGAGAAATAATCATATTCAAGATAGACTCAAAATAAGTTAATGGAATAATGCTGACCAAGAAAGTGAAAGATGTTTATGACAAAAATCTTATGACATTGAAGTAACAAATTGAAAAAAATACAAAAAGTTGGAAAGGCCTCCAATACTCATGAATCAGTAGGATTGATATTGTTTAAATGGCCAGATGACCAAAACAATGTACAGACTCAGTGCAATTCCCATTAAAATTCCAAAAATATCTTCACATAAATAGAAAAAACAATATAGTAGAATTTACAAACACAGGAGAGGATTTTCTGAACAATACACCATTAATGCAGGCATTAAAATCAACAATTAACAAATGGGACCTCATGAAACTAAAAAATTTCATTACAGCAAAGGACACAGTCATTCAAGTGAAGAGTCAACTTACAACTAGGCAAAAATAATAACTGTTTATATACCGGATGAAAGTTTATTGCCTAGAATATATTATGAAATGAAAAAAGCACAAAAAACAACCCAATTAAATTGAGGCAAGAAACTAAATGAGGTTTCATAAAAGATTAAATGCCAATGGCTGGGAAATATTTTTTTAATTTTCAATATTTTTAGCCATCATGGAAATGCAAATTAAAAACACCTTAAATTATTTTTATTGCCTTTTTTATTATTCCAAAGACAGGCAATTTTTAACACATTTTTTTCCAGGAGCAACTTGAAGCAGATTACATAAAAATACTTATACAATGAAGTTTAAGGAGAGAGGGAATAGGAATAAGAAATAAAACTGGTTAATGCTCAGGGAGCTAGTAATTGATCTACCACATGATCCAACTATATCATCCTTGGGCATATACCAAAGGAACTATATCATGCTGTAGTATTGCTGTTCAGTTTTGCTTGCTGCTCTATTCACAATAGCCAGGAAATGGTAAAAATCTAAATTTCTATCAACTGATGAATGGATAAGGAAACAATAGAACATTTATACAGTGGAATATTATTCTGCTGTTAGGAAAAACAAAATTATTAAATGTTCAGTTAAATGGATGGAACTGGAAACAATCATCCAGAGTGAGGTAACACAGCTCCAGAAAGACTAAGTTCTCATCTCATGTTCTCTCACATAAGTCAGTTTTAGCTTTGCATCTTTAAATATGTGTTTTTCACTTTGAAAAATAAATCTATAGGGCTTAGGAAAATAATAAGAGGCCATGTTAGGGGGCTACATGAGAGTTAGTTTTCTTTATTAATATGGTGACTTACAGCTTGACTAGAATCTAAAGGATATATTCACACCAATGAGCCTTTAGGAAGCACAATTTAGCAAAAACAGGAATTTTAAAAACAAAAATAATAAGAGAGAGCATAAAGTACTGGGGCAATAAAGTGGAGGTGGGTGTTGTGGTGGTGGCTTGAATATGATAAAAAATACATACTGAGAGATTATCTAATCCCAAAGTCTGCAGTCCCACACAAGTACACAAGATCACTACTAAATGGATTCAGTGCGTTTTATATATGCATATATTAAAATACATTTATATATGTATATATTTGTGTGTGTATATATTTATATACTATATATGGGCATGTATGTTTCATATTTATTAATCTGTATATTTATAAATGAATGTATGCATATGCAAAAATAATCCAAAAGGGGACAAGAAATTGAGAGTGAGTGGGAGACACATGGGAGGAGTTGAAGGAGGACTGAGAGAGATGGATAATGCAAAGACAATACTCATGTATGAAATTCTCAAATATAAAATGATACAAAATAAAATATTTTTAAAATCAACTACATAAGGAAAACATCATGTCCCCCAGTTCAGAAAAGAGTAAAAGACATGAAAAGCTAATTTGTAATGGAATAAAAAAATTATTTTTTTATTTTCTTAAATGTCTAGAATGTGATTACATTGCTATATATTTTGATTTTAAATGCCAAAATTTAAAAAATAGTCTTAAGAAATTTGAAGCATTAATCTGATGCACAGTCAGATTTCAAACATAGTTTAAATTGCTGATTCTTTAAGATTTTGTAGAAGACCATATCCATCATAATCTGCTGTTTTTAATCCTTTATCATCAACAAATTGCTCTCTTGCCAACTTATTATTATGTCACTTGGATTTTTAAAAAGTAATAAATTATATCTTATCTCATACGTGAAATATATAAGGGGTCTAACAACATGAATACATACAATAACAGGGCATAAACTTTGATTCTGGATGTAGTGGCACAAGCTTTTACTCACAGCACTCAAGAGGCAAAAACAAGCAGTTCTCTGTGAGACAGAGGCCAGCCTGGTCTGCATAATGAATTCCAGACCAGGTGGGGTTACAGGGAGACCCTGTCTCACAAATACAGAAAAAAATAAATATAAATTATGCATGAATAATAACAAAACAGACTTAATAGCATTGTGCTCAGCCCAAGTACACAACAGAAAAATTAATATTGAGGCCATAAAGATGTTTACTATTCATTGAGACTCTATTCTACTCTTTTATGTCCTTGAAGTTTAAGTTAAAATTGAACTTATACTTTTAAAGAATATGAGACTGCAGAGTGTGTATCCCAGGATAGGACTCTTATATTGAACCTCACACACCACAGCTCAGAGATTGCTGTGGAAAAGGGAGGGAAAGACTGTAAGAGCCATGACTGGTCCATGAACACAGGGAAGCAGAGGCTTTAGGCCACTAGAAGCTTTCACATGTGAACTTGTGGCAATGGTGGCATTGAAGACAGGACCCATGCCAGCTAAAGTGAACAAGGTCCAAGAGGGGAGGAAAGAGATGGGTGACAAGCCAGCCCTAGACTGAGAACTGGAGGCTGGTTACTACTAGATGGGGGAGAGTAGGCCTTGCACACCATCTCCTGATGGACTGACTGAATTTCAGTGGACAAATTTTCACTGAAGGATATCCCAGTACAAATGCTGACTGGATAGGATTTAGCATGTGTGGCAGAGTGTACGGGGTCCAGTGTGGGTATGGGGGAGGCATGGATGGGGGACGGGGTCTGGATTTGATTGAGAACAGTTATATGAGAATACAGAAGCTCAAAAAAATTAAAATATAAATAAAAAGACAGATAAATTGATTTTAAAAAATTGAGCTCATAATCCTTACTACAAATTGAGGACATTTATTCACATAACAGTCTTTTAATCCCTTTCTTTCTCCTTTGAATATAGGACAAAATAGGATATGTTAGATACTTCCCTCAACGTTTTAACATAGCAAATGTACTAGGGCTTTTTATTTTGTCTGAGGAAAAGCATGATAACAGAAGACACTGGAAATTTTGTGAAAGAACATAGTGAACATAGGTGGAAGTTTTATGCTCTTCCTTACTTAATAGGAGTTAGAATCCAACTGAATTCTAAGAAAATAAGATGAACTGAATTCCATCTCTCTGATAATCAGTTCTTTCCAGTGGCCTTCGATCAGGACCCTATCACTTCATTGTTTATCTTAAATTTTATGATTGTAGAACTTTTAGCATTGGCTGATCAAGCCTTTGAACACCTGTCATAGATTCCTTTTTCAACTTGATAACTCATCATCATCCTGGTACTCAGAATGCCTCTAATTACAGATGCCTTACTCATGATAGCTCTTTTCACATTTTTCAAACAACAGTTCAATTAAAACAAGTAACTACAGGAAAAAAAAGTACTAATGAGTGAAAAAATGTCACCCCTTAAAAACATATTTGTGCACCCAAATACACAAATGTATTTTATATGATTACTATTTCATTTTTGGTTACATTTTGTCTCAATGGTAGATAATGAATTAACAAATCTTTGAGTGTTAAACACATTCTGCAAATGAACTTAAATAATTTTAAGATCTATCTACTGTGGTGTTACTATGACAACATTAAAATTACCTAAGCAAACAAAAGCCTAAGTCTTAAATTTAGATTTTGGGAGTGGGTCTGAATTCAGAGGACACCCATTCCCTAAGGTATTACTTGAAACTGTGTATCTCCTGGAACTGTGGTGATGGAAATATTTTGCTAGAATTCCATCCCTGAAATCCAGCTGTATCCTGAATCCAGCCCCACTCATAATTTTATTCACAGTGGTTTCTGTACCTTCAACTAGAGAAGTACAAGCTTGGCTCTATCCTAAACTTCACAGACCATCTGATTTTTCATCCCTAGTTCTAGAATTAATCTCATTCTTCCAGGGACAATGATCCTTCCCATTCTCCACTGTATGCAACGGAGATGGTGTGGTGCCTTTCATTGCTTTGATATATTAATTCTCAAGCATTCATTCATTCATTCATTACCTGTTTTCGATGGATTGCCAAATTGAATTTGTCTAGGAAACGAGATCAGATGCCAATGTCACAAGCCACAAGAAAACTTGGTTTTAATATGGTTAATTAAAAAACATTAGTCCAGATTAAGTTGATTTATGTCATTCCCATATTCTATCATAATCATTGAAGAATAAATTCAGTAAAAAAAGCTAAGTGATGTGTCATTATCACCTCTATCACATTTATATCCCTTCTCCTTGGGCCTCTGATGAGCCTGCAGAACTCTTGATCTGGCAGTATTCCCACGCAGGCACTTCAGTAATTTCCAGTAAATGGAGTGTAGTTGTGTGCATCCCGGGTCATCATTAGTGCACTGTTTTCAATATAAACCCTATAAACTGTGAAACTCTGTATTTCTGATAAACTAGAATGTAAAAGGGTATGACGTAAAAGATGCACTTCATCGTGCTCAGAACAAAGTTTAAAATGTTAATAGTCTATCAACTAAAAAAAAAAAAACCTCATTGCCAGTTTGAGATGTGTACTACACATCTCTAGATTTTAACTTCTAGTCTTGGAATCTCGGGTTTTTACAGAATATTATCATCAGACACCATAGTTAGTGGATGAACTACAATCTTATAAAAGCTATGGCAACTCATAGTTCTATTTGGTTAGACAAAATTAATTTCCCAACGTTGTATAAGACTATGTCAAATATCAATCTGAACATCTCAGTCATACCTACAAGTAGAACTTGCTATTTACTAACTGTATCACTCTATCAAATTTCCTGTCAAGAAACTTCTTAAAGCAAAAAAGATAGTCCTTCAAAATTACATGAGTGCACTGCTTTCTAAGTGGATGACACAGAACCACGTTCTGTTTTTTTTCTTATCATCCATAACTTCCAGCATAAAACAGGACATTTTGTGAACCTTCACATCTAATACTACATTATCTATTGTATTGAAATATGGCAGACAAGTGCATCAAGATGCATTTTCTAATTTAGTCACTGTGTTATCATTGTTATTGCTTTTTTCAATAACTATATCCATGTTTTATAAATGATATCTGTTCGATTCAGGCTGTTGTGATTTGCTAAAATTCAAATGACTATTGTGGCTGGATCATTAAACACACTGGACTAATATTATGAGTAATTTCTAATTCAGTGTTCTTTAGAATAAAGCTTTTTCAGCATCTTTAAATGAAACTAATAACTCATGCATTCACGTATAAAATAAATATTTATTGGACGTTTTCCATGCTTGAGGCATGGAAGTGGAAACAAAGGTCTGAAAGTGTGATTTTTTAAAAAATATCTTAACGAAGAAACAGGTACAAGTTCGGAGGAGAGAAGATGATAATGGCTCTACATCAGTTTTCTGAAAAAATTGCCTTTGTTGACTATAGAGTCAATAGGACAGACTCTCAGAAAAAGTATTCTGTCCTCTTTGAACTCTGTTCTCGGGAGCTCAGAAAAGAAGTCTACATTCTATAAGCCAAGATCCAAGTTCAGTTCTTTCACTCCATCTCCATTAGTCAAGTGCTAAAATGACAACAAACTCATTCACATTCTGTTGGATATATGATAGTAGCATGAGCACTTTGTTGTATAATTCACAGAACCCAATGACTTCACAAAGGTTAGACTGTTTTTCTTAACCAAAGGTAAACATGCTCTACAGATGGTAGCTTGCATATACTTGCCTATATTATGCAATGATGTAAAGCGTTTAGGAAAACACAAACATCACTTTTTGAGACCACGAAAAGTATTTTCTTCATTAGTAAAGATTTGTGACAGTAAAAAGCACAAATATTACTATTTTACTGTAATCTTTAAGTATATTTTCCAGCTGTGTTAAACATATTCACATTGTCAACAGGACTTCTAGAATTTTTCACCTTGCCATTCTGAGATCTACACTCATTAAACAGTACTCCCTCCCCTGCACCTTTGGTAACATTTTTATTTCTGTTCCTCTGAATTTGATTACTTTAAATGCTTCAGGTTGACTGAACTGTGAAGTATTTGCCGTTGATTTATTTATGCTATAATGTGTCACAAGAAGTGTTTGGAGATCAGATCATATGCCATTGTATTGTAATTGCTTGTCAGTTCACCCATAAATAAACATTTTGATTTCTTGCATCTCTTGGCTACCATGAGTAACTATGAGTATGAGCACTCCTCATACTTCTTCCATCCTAGTTCAAGTACTTGGTATTTCCAGGTATGGTGTGTAGTGGCTGCAATTTGTCCACATTTTCACCCCTATTTACTTTCTCTATTTTACTTATTGTGCATTGTCATATGAGGAGGAGGTAATGCTTCTTTGTGGTTTTCACTTGAATTACTCTAGTAATGTTTATATCTGAGCAGACACAGGGCTGGCTGTGTCAGTGTCTGATCCTACTTTGGTAAAAAGATATGAAATTACTAAGCTTATATCCTAACTGACCATTCCATAAACAGTACCACTAGCAGGTAGCAAGAGACAGATGTCAGACATTAAAGCTTTACTCTCGGGTTGGTGAGATGGGTAGAGTGCTTGCCGTGAAAACTTGAAGACTAGAGTTCAGATCTCCAGCACCCTTGTGAATGCTGAATGTGGCAGCTTCCTGTAACCCCACTGCAGGGAGGAGGAGACAGAATCCCCAAATGAGTTGGCTAGCTGGATTAGCCAGACCAGTGAGCTCTGGGTTCACTGAGATACTTTGTATTTCATATATATTATATATATATATATTTCATATCTATATCATATATATTTAACATGTATACATATATTTCATATATATAAGTGTGAGACCGAGATATATTTACATGTGGATATCCAATGTGTCTAGTGTCATTGATTGAGAAGATTATCCTTTCTACATTGAGTTGTCTTGGCACTAATTTGGAAGACTAACAAAATACATAAGGGTTTATTTTGGATCTATCTATTTGATATCCTCTGTGTATCATCATTATGCCCTCTGTTGAACTTCAATGTGACTTAAGCTAGGAATGTCTAATTTCAACTTGATTCATCATTTTCTAAATCATTTTTGACATTTGTATTCCCTCGAGTTTTCCTACAAAGTCCATGGGTATTTTTCTTTTCCTACATACCATGATAAAAGTGTAGTATCAAAATTATGTTTTACTTTCAAGTAAAGTAACTTATTTCATTTAAAATTTTCAACACTTCTAAGAGGATAGATCTTTTTCTTTATTTCATCAACTATTCATCCATATGATATCTTCTCTAGTTAAGTTGAGTATATCCTACTATGTCTAGCACACATCATTATACAGAATAACCACATTGGACATTGGTGAATAATCAGTAAACAAATCCTATAAAAATTGAAGTTTAGGTGCTTTGTCCATCTCAAAACGCTTAGGATGGTGACTGATATGCATCAGGCACTCTCAAAAATATTTATTAAAATAATGAATGAAAGCTGAAGAGAACAGTATTCTATGAATGAGAGATGTTGAAAAAGTTGACAGGCACATCATCCTATGTGTATTTTTCACATTAATTGATAAGGGGTTATCCACACTATCATTTCACATATTTGAAATTTTAAATAATACAAAGTTTATAAAATAAAAATTATCCCCTATTCCAACTCCTTCCTGTATTTCTCCTTTCCAAATGAACAACCTACCTAAACTTTCATCTTCCTTCTACATGTTGTGCTATGCTTCTAACTCACATATTCATATGACTATTTACAGGATTTTCATTCTTAAAAATTGTGCATTGATTTTTTAATATAAAAGAATAATTGATATATTTTATATTCACTAAATATACAGGTAGGAACCTCCTCACATGCATACATATTCTCATGCACTGTTATATTCCTCAATTCTTCAGATTTTTTAGAATCAATGCTCATTGTTTATGCTATGATAAACAACTAGATTACAAAAGAATATTACATTTCTTTCATTTATAATAACACTTGTTATTCCTAGAGTTAATCCTTGCATTTACTTATTTATGAAGATTTTATAAATACTTTTCTTTTATCCCCAAACTCTCCACTAGAGATGTAAATCTCCTCTCAATTCTTTTAGTCCAGTGGTCCATAAATTTAATTATTTTTGTTGGAGGAAGCTATTTTATGAATTCCTTCTTCATTTAGGCTGGTGCTTCACTAAGTCTACATCATTATTATGGTATTTTATTATTTGGATCCTTTCAACTTTACACTAGGAATTTCTACTCTGAATTTCTGTTTATTTTTCTAATAATATTATTGTCTTAACTTACATAAACATTACAACATTTTAGATTCTAAAACAGTATTTGAAATATTAACATCTGAATATCTGAACACACTTTTAATCACATTTTGTACATGTTGATAGAGTAAGTTGGTATATAATTGAATTTTTTAATCCAGAATAACTTTTATTGCATTCAATATTTATTATTATATTCTAGCATGTAATGTTTCTACATAGATATCTCAACATTACCTCCTCAGACTCTTGTGATTTTTTTTGTTTCTGCTATCTTAGTGGTACTATTTCAAGAATTTCTTTTAACTGTGTGAATTTTTTCATTTCTTTTCCTTTTTTGTTCATATTTCTTTGAAGATAATGATTATGATTTTATTAAAATTTTTATTTTGACTGTATTCATGGTTTCATATATTTTTTATCTTTGGGCTTGTTTTATTTAACTTTCTACATATTAACTTTTATTTACTTGCTATATATTTTCCTCAAATATATGTTGATTATGGGTACACATTCTTACTTATGTGTAAGACACATAAAACCTAATTCAAAACTCTGTATACTTTGAAAGATCAATACATTTTTTCTGTGTGGAAATTAGATTCTAGATTCTTCTGTTTCTTTGAGGAGCTCCAAGGGTCAAGTTTGTAGAGCTGATATCAGGCTTAGGAACATTAGGATAGACAAGTCATGAAACAGAGCGGAGAACCTGATACTTTATTTTTCCTAGAAGTAGTATTAAACTGACTCATAATGATCTATTACTATACTCCTAGAATAATGCATCTCTTAACTCTAAGCAGAGAAGCTTCCTTATGCAGTAGATGGTGATTAACTCAGAAACCTACAGCTGGCCAATCTGCAGAGAACAAGAAGTTACAGGGTGCTTTTCCCTGAACAGGGCACCTATACTAAACTTCTGCTTCACAATGCTCAGGAACAATTGTGGAAGATGGGGTGGAAAGATTATAAGAGCTAGAGGTGGTATATGACCATAGGAAAACAGAGTGCTTCATACAGCTGGTCATCTATTCATGTGAAATTGTAGAAATGGTCACAGCATGTACAAGTTGCATACAAGTTCAAACCAGAGAAAAATCCAGCAGAGTCTCGTGGAAGTGGCTAACAATGCCCAACTCTACACGGCAAACTATTGCAACCAATGTCTGCTGTGAGGGCCAGTGTCTCTCCCTTTCAAAAATGTGATTATTAGAAGGTTAACCAGGCTTCAGTGAATGAACCTACACTGAAGGAAATTGGGGACACAAAATAAACTCTGAGGAATAAAATATAATATACGTGCATATGTATATAAAATGTGTGTGTGTACATATATATAGTATATATGACAGAATGCATGAAATTCAGGGGAGGGGAAAAGGAGGGTGTACATTGGGGAGGGGGTCTAAATTCCATTAAGATCTAGTATATGAAATGCACAAAAACTCAATAAAAACTATAGCATATACAGCTCAGCAAAACAGGCTCCTTTTTACAACAGATGGAGACTATTACAGAGTTCTGCAACTTGTCACACATAGAGAATATGTGTCTGAGAGATGTCCAGCTAGAAGTGACACATCTATGTTGGAACCTCTACAACTAGGGCTCATGGAACATAGAGGAACAGGGGGTGGAGAGAATACTAATGTATCCCTCAATTCTCACCAACAAAACTTCTTCATTCAACAGAGTGTGATATATACAATAGCCCATAACTGGCTAAGTTTTAGAGAAAAACGAACTGCAGAGTACATATCCTTGGATAAGACTCCTATATTAAAACTCACCCACCCAAGGCTCAGGGATTGTAGAAGAGGACTGGGAAGATGGCAAGATCCAGAGTTGGTGCACGCGCACAAGAAAACAGAAATTTTCAGGCCACTGGTAACATGCTCCTATGAACTTGCAGCAATGGTGACAGCATGCACAGTACCCATGTTTGTCAATCAGACAAAAACCCAGCAGAGAACAACAGAAATGGGCATCAGACTCCAACATTACCTGAAGAATTACTGGCAACTGATCACTGTGGAGTCAGGGAAAGTAGATATATTTTATTATTTAAGCTTCAATATTTATTTTTATTATTTATAAAAAATAAGTTATCAGAGTGCATATGGGTGTACTACGATCATGGTTTTGCACACTTATTAATGTGTTTTACATAATTTCAACTTTTTATGAGCACACCATATGTGCATCTTTACAATACCTGATAAAGATTTAGCTGTCTGCACTTATACATGTAATATCAATTTATTCTGATGCTCTGTACTTCAAAACGATATAAAAACAACTTGCCTGTTATAACCCCAAGATGAAAATTTATGTAAACTGTTATGTTCCATCAATTGCCACAAGTTAATACTGGTTTTTGTTTCATTTTTTCCCTTAATTGAATATAAACATTTAGAAAACAAGGACGAAATGAGGTTTTCTAAATTTTAAGTCCAATAAATAATTTTAGCTATGATTAGTGTAGCTTTTTTAAGTGTAGCTTTTTTAACAATTGAAAACATAAAGTCGAACATGTTAAAAAATTGTTGACTTATAAAATAAAAAAATAGAATTTTACATTTTTCAGTTAAAGGTTACAGAAGAAAACCTCTCATTCATATGAGATGTTGTACCCGACTCAAAGTGCTGGGGCTTGTGGGCATAACATGACTTGTCCTCACCAAGTGTGGGAGGCACTGTGAAAACAGTGGGATGTCAGAGGCCTAGGTTTACATACATTAAGCCGCACACCAGTGAGTTCTCTGATAAATACACATTGTTTCGATGATCAGTATTGGGCAGTGAATGAAAACAGGCATTAGACTAAACGTGCCACAAAGCTGTTCTTATATAACTATAATTTTTTCTCTTTGGAATTTAAAGTTTTGGTTTTTATTTTAGAATACATAATAATGAGGAGAATACATGATGGGGATCCAGTTTTCAGTGAAAGATACACAATGGCACTATCCAAGTAATTTCTTCAGTTGAATACAATTTTTCCAGTTTTGTTGGTTTTTCTTCTATGAATTTAATTGCAAATTTATAGCTTCTTCCATACATTTTATTTCCAAATTCATGCTTGTATGCAAATATCAAAGCCTTAGTGTCAAAAAGTTGTGTCCACTTTGTCATTTCCCAAAATTTTTCTGACAGAGAATCCAAAGTACTTTCTCCCTCTTCTTCCTTTTCCTCTACATCTCCAGCTGCTGCCATGTTGTGAGGCCATCTGTGAAGAAGGTGGTCAACCAGTACACAGTACATCCTTTACTGCAAAGTTTATCTACCAGGGTAGATTTCTGTTTGTCCATATCATTTTTTATAGAAGCTACATCATGCCTGGGGTCAGTCTTCATTCAATATAAACTGCTAGGTCAGTCTGATTGATGTGAGAAATTATAGCATTTGAAACTTCAACGGTTTTATTAAATCTTTTCATTCACTCCTGTTCAGCATCCAACTGAACCTTTGCAACATACAGAAGAAGGTAAGCAGGATATGGTTCTTTCGGTTCAGTGTAAATGTCACTAGAATCCAGCTTTGTCATCCACTTAATTTTAACATCTCATAGTGCTTCAGGAAACTCTTCTTTTAAGTCTTTCTCTTTTTCTGAATACTTTCTTCATCTTCGCTGCCATTCTTAGTCTTTGTTGGAGGTATTAGTTAATAATGAGCAAGGATCACATCCTTTTTAAATATTCCTTGTCGTTTTGCTACAGACTTCCCAGCTTTCTTTCCAAGTTCAATCTTTGACAATGTTAAGGATCTTGCAATGCAGCATATCCAGGTCCTGCTCCCTTAGGTATTTTTTCATCTGGTAAAAAAGTAACAAAGAATGGCTAGGTATATTTTGGTGGTAATGTCAAAGTACTTGATTTATTCTTACCTAGAAGTATAAGTCTATGATTTCATGAATATCTAAGCTCAATGTATCAGACACCTATGAGAAACAATAAATGGGAGGTCTTTAAGATGATCCAAATCACTGATTTGCACATGAAAAATCTCTAGTCGAATTGTATAATCTCCTTTCTCCAATTTCAAAGAATACTGATGTGGATAGGCATCACCTGAACCCATTTGCCTTTTTTCTTGTCAAAAATAATCCATAGTTGGCTGTCAAATCCTGACTCATATAACAATTCACAAAGAAGTGGACAGCAAATTCTTACTTCTCCACTCTTGGGTTGATGAAAGTTTTAAGTCAGGGCCATTCCATAAAACTGGCAATTATTTGGCAAAACATCTCTTGATCTTAAAGGTTTGGTTTTTGCACTTACTGGATATAGTGTTTGGATACAGCTCTTCAGAATTACACAGGGAGCCAAATCTTCATACTTTAAAGAGGACTGAACTTCAAAATAATTGATTCCTTCAGATGCATGCAGGACAAGAAAAGCTTCAGTCAGTATGCCTTTTTCTGGAAGGAAACAAAACTTATAAAATTGGTGACTTCCAAATGCTCTTTGCTTCACAACCAGTACTACATGAAGAACACCTTTGCCAATACCTCAGAAGAACATGAACACACAGTAACTTCAGCCCATTTTGTGCAGTCAGGAACCTCAACAAAATGCCTTCAAATTTGACAGGGTTTAAAATGTACACCTGTAAAGACCATAATGTGATAACTAATTTACTTTCCTATAACTGCAGTGACTGGAACTCTGAATAGGGGACCTACATTGGAGGATGCTGTATCATAGCCACATGCCTCTGTATAATGCAATCCTTCTCTTATTGAGATCCACACATATTTTTATGTGTCGACACTGATTCATAAGATCCAATTGGCTGGGACATTGAACCCAAGATGAATTTGAAGTTAAAGCTAAATGACGCTGGAGGGGTATTTTTTCATAGTTTTCTGTGTTCTCCAGAAAGGCAGGCTCAATGCCAACACCATGATCTGAAGGAGTAGCCGCCTAAACAGGGTCTCAGAGGTAGATGCCATGGTTATTTCCTGTTGTAACTGTAAAACTTAATTTGTTGGGAAATGATGTATTCTGAAAAAGGTAGTCATAGGCTTTTCAATCTGAATATTGCCATATCCTTAGGCAAATACTTCTATATTGTTGTCTTTTACTGCATTGTTTTCTACAGCTCTTCTAAATGAGTGAATTGTAGTCAAAATTATTTGTTTTCATACCTGAAAGTACCAGGACAATGCCTCCACAGGCCTTGGGGAAAGACATATATTCTTTAGCTGAGTCCCCCTCAATGTCCAGTTAGGAACAGAAACAATGGCACCTCCTGGTGCACTGATGCTCACACCAACATCCCTGACAGTACTTGAGCCTCTAGAAGACCATGTATATTGATTCACAGATAATTTTTATCTCACCGAATACTCTACAACCATCATATCAGGAGAAACATAAGCACCAACACCTATCACACTTGATGCAGTGTCACCTGGACAATCAACTACATAAAGGCATGGACCATTATTTTCAGCACTTGAAACATAAATTATATTATGTTTCCATACTGCTTCATTGATTACTTCACAAATTATCCCAGAATTTGGCCAGTGAGTTGCTTCTCCATAGCTGTAGTTGACAAGAGCACTCTTATGATTTATAACTTCTATCATAGTTCTGATGAGGCTTGTGCCTGTTTCCATGGTTCTTAGCCTTGTATTACCAATCTTAATAAAGAGAATTTGAGCACCAGGAGTGACTACGTTACATTCAGGCTCTTCTGGAAAATGCCCAGCAGCTGCACTTGCTATGTGGGTTCCATGAGCTCCTGGAAAGAGTAAGAGCCTTTGTCGGCAATATCAAATTCGTTCTGTTTTCTGCAGGCTTCTGCAAGGGCCACTTTGTGAATAAGGTCCCAAAATTTTCCCTTCTGTTCTTTCTGTATCCTTTCCTTGAAAATCTTTGAATAGAAGTCATAGCCATATTTTATGCCAATATATTTTCCCGGAGGGTTGTTCAGCTTGCAGGAATCTTAAACAGTCTTCCCGAAAGACCAACCATCTTTTGGCTCTACTTCTGTAGACGTATTCACATCAACACTTACTGCTGTATCAGTGATAGCAATGAATTTTGGTTTTCCATCAGCTGTAAACTGCATGCCTCGAAACTCCGTGTCCACCCAGGTGTCCACGATGGCAATGAGCACCCGGCACGTCATACTCCTGTAGTGGCAGAGGACAAGATTAACCCGGTCTCTTTATTCAGCAGAAGATCTTGGAAAGTGAAAGGCTCCTCGGTAGAGGTGGTGGCCATGGATGGGGACTGGAGGACAGACGAGGAAGAGGCAAACTGCCAGGCTGGGCGTGGCCAAGCTGCGTGTGTACAAGCTGCACCAGAACAGCTGGAAATTGGGGGCCAGAGGTGAGTAAGACTAGACTACACTGTATCAATTTGCTTGCACTGAGGGGCATCTGGGCACAAATCCTTGACTGGATGTGTCTTAGCATATATGACAAAATGTATGAAATCTGATGTGGGGCTATGGGGGGGTGTGGATTGGGGAGATGGTCTAAATTTGAGTAAGATCTATTATATCAAATGCAAAGAAATCAAAATATTTTTAAACTAAAATAAAATATGCATTTTCTTAAAAAAACGAACAAAAAAAAATAGGTACCCCTTTCTGCGGCAGTCTTTCTGCTACACTCCAAGAACAATGGCTGCTTTTAAACATTCATACCGTCATATGGGAAAATAATTTATACGGAGTATGCAAACTAACTTGATCTTTTCTTTACAAATCCAGTATTTTATGTTAAGGAATTGTTCTTCATACTTTTTTTTTTTTCAGAGTTGAGGACCGAACCCAGGGCTTTGCGCTTGCTAGGCAAGCACTTTACCACTGAGCTAAATCCCCAACCCCTGTTCTTCATACTTTTAAGGAAGATTAAAGAACTACTGTGTTAAAAATTATAACTTATTTTCTTTTACTTATTTGATAATATGACATACTTGTTTCTAAATTAAGTTATAAAATTTACATGGCAAACAACCTCTTTCAATGATAGTTTAAATATCAAATAATTCAATAACTAATTTTGACATAAACCTATGATCCAAAATGATAAAATATAGCATATTTTATATAACTGAACACAAAATCTGAGGTTTTAGTATACTCTATTCTTTTCATATTTTTCTTCCAAATATCTTAAATAAATTATGATGTACAATGCAGGTAGCATACTGTACAGATTCAATAAGCATTCCATTTGTTTTCCTCTTTCTTTATAGCATTTCCATTTTCTTACAACCAAC
>NW_008351466.1:2625029-2642837 GCF_000622305.1 Nannospalax galili | reverse complement strand
TGATAAATCTATAAAATAATCTATCTTATTAAAAATTTCACAGAAAAATTGGTCAGTTAATCCATTAAATCATTTGCCATATACAGCAAAGAACTTTAAGATTTTTACTTCTCCTGGTCATTATTTATCTAAAGAGAGATAACTTCTTCTTCTCCAACTTCTATTCCATCTTCATGACACATTTCACTAGAGGTTTATATTAGGTATTCTATGCATTGTAAACAAAAATCTAAATATCTATGCATTTTGATTATTCATTTAAGGTAAATTAAACAGAAAATTCAATACTCACAACTTGACCAATTCACTTTTTAAAATGGCAGACTAATTTTAAAATTAGACTTTAATAGAATCTAAAAGAAAATCCCAATTTGTTTTAAGTAGAACACAAACATATTATATACATCCAATAGATAAACTCAAAATACACAAATTTCAAAATATATCATATCACAAACCTATAGCAAAACTAATGACTGAGGTTAATCTTTCAACTCTATCAGACTCAAAATTGCAAACAAATAAGAAGTCATTCCATCTTCCAATTTAACTACCTATGGAAACACAGATGAAATTGTACAATGCAGTCATTTGGGCAGGGTTTGCACTTTCTACATGAATAGGGCTAAGAGGAAAAGGTATATTGAGAAAAAGGAATAAATAAATATGCACTAATTTTCTATTATCTTTTTGTTGCCATAATTTTCCTGAACTTTTGCAAATTTTTTACTACTATATATAATTTTAATTTTCATTTGAATTTTGTAATTTTCATATAATATGTTTTGATAGTATGTTTATCCTCTCCCTTTTCCACATATCCCAGCACCCTCCATCCAATGTAATGTGTTTTTATTTGTATAATATGGCCTATATGGTCTTAATTTGTGTTCCCAAGTGGCATTCAGTATGGGTCCATCCACTGGGCCCACTAAGAGTTCCAGTTTTATAAGACCGTCTTCTTCCCGACCCCACACCCAACAACCATCAGGTGCCAAAACCTTATGTTTGGATTTCTTATCTGCTTCCTCATATGTTTGCTGGAATTTTGTCTAGTTTGATCTTACATAGAACTTGTGCATGCTATCACCATTGCTGTTAGTTCATATGAGTAACTGACCAGCTCTCTGGAAGAATCTGCTTCTTTGTGTTCATCTACCCCTCTGGCTCTTAAAATCTGTCTGGCTCCTCTTCTCCAATGCTTCCTGAGCCTTGGGCAGCAGAAATTTGAAATAGGTGTCCTATTCAGGGATAAACAATCTACAACCTGTTCTTCTATGCACATTGGCCAATTGTGGATTTCTGTGTAAATCATCCTCTGCTGCATAAGGACACTTCTCTAGCTAGAATTAAGAAATTCATTCATCCTCAGTGTAGAGTTTACATTGAAGATGTGTTACTTAGGTTTAAGTCTCAAAGAAATGTATTCTTTGCATTTGACCAGTTCCAAACCTTTGTAATAGTTTCCATCTGTTGTAAAAAGATGCTTCATTGGTCTGTAAATATGAGGATGCACATTTAGAATGAAGTAACAAGTTACATTGGTCTAGTGATGTGGCAAAGTGACTTTTTCTCTAGGAAAGATTACCTCTCTTAGCCATGTGTATTTGGCTATGTTTAAAGTACCAGACATTTCCCTCCTATTGAGCAGGGCTTAATTCCCATTAGACAGCTGTTGATTACCCTCAAAATAAAAGTGCCACACTGCAACAATACCCATCGTTTGCTGGGCAACTCGGTTTTTATTGGGTTTACAGCTCTGTAGGATCAATGATTGGTTTTCTCTCTTGGCAGCTTTTTAGTATCCTCTGTTGCCGGGAGAGATAGTCTTCAGGAAGGAACTTCCAGGTCAATTCCAGCACTGTTCCTCCAAGTCCTGCTTCCAACGTGTGGCCTGTCTTCAGCAATATGGTCTTACCTTCAAGTTCTGGTAGGCAATCAAGGGCTATGGCGACAGACTGTGTTACTTTGGGAGTCTCTTGAACTATATTGACCATCAATTTGATGAGAGGTTTCTCCTGCCTGGCACTGTGTTTCTCATTATATAGACTTTAGCTATAGACATGTACTGATATATTTATTGTAGGATTTGAACTACGTTCCCCTCTAATTTCTCATATGATGTAATCATTATTTATCTCTCCTTCCCCCCCCATATAAGCCTCCTTCCTAATTCCCCTGCTAAAGTACCCCCTTTTGACCCATTTCCTTCTTGTTTTCTATGTCTGTGTTGTGTTCCTTAGTGTAAGAGTTTCTAGTTCCATAAATTTACCTGCAATTTTCATCATTTTGTCTTTCTTTAGTGCTGAGTAGAAGTCCATTGAAGAAATGTACCGTATTTTCACTATCCATTCACTAACTGAGGGACTTTTTGGTTGTTTGCATTTCCTAGCTAGTGAAAAGAGCAGTGAAAAATACGGCTGAGCAAGTACCTCCTTACTAGTATATTGAGTCTTTTTGATGAATTCAAATGAGTGCTATAACTGGATCATATGCTAGACAGATTTTTAGTTATTTTAAGGGTGCTCCACAATTATTTCCACAATGGTTGCTGCAGTTTACAATCCTACCAGCAGTGAATAAGTGTTCCATTTTTCCCAGGTCCTTGACAACATTTGATTTCATATGCTCTCTTGGACTTAGTCATTCTGACTATGGTAAGATGAAATCTTAAAGTGGATTTGATTTACATATCGCCATTTGCTAATGATATTGAACGTGTTTTAAGGAATTTTTAAGCTATTTCTCCTTTTTCTTTTGAGAACTCTATTGAAATGCATAGCCCATATTTTCATTGGGTCATTTGTTTTCTTAATTCTTTGTTTTTTGAATTCTTTCTATATTCTGGATGTTAATCCTCTGTTAGATGTATAGCCATTGAAGATTTTCTTTATCTCTGTGGGCTTCCTCTCCACTCCATTGGATGCTTCATTTGCTTTCCAGAAGCTTCTTAGTTTAATGAGGTCCCTATAGTTAAAATTTCTTCTGATGGGAAGTAAACGACATCCTCCCCTTCCTCCTTTGGTCCTGATGACAAACCGAGGTACCATGTCACCAAGCTGCAATCTGTGCAACCAGTGAGTTTGGTTACAAAGTAGTGGGTGAGGGTTACTTACATGAGAGTGAGTGCCCTTCCCAAGGTCACATTGGAAAGTTTTCATCGAAGTATGATTGTTATATCCCCCTCAGCTGCATAAAGTTGAGAGATAGCCTCCCCTTAACTTCCCCAGCCTATATACTCCTATGCCCTTCCCCAGGTCAAGTAAAACTAGCACAAACTGGTTGGTTTGGAGATATGGCTTGATTCTCCCTTGCTTCCTTTCTTGCAGGTCATGATAGTAAACATCTTCAGCTGTGATGATCCTAGGCAAATGGGGAAAACCAAGTTTGGGACAATATCTGTGAGAGGACAGTCCCAAACAATGCTCCACCCCTTCCTCTGGATCTTACATTCTTTTCGTGATTTTCTTCCACAAGCATCCTTGAGCCTTGGAGGGGGTGGTCTAGATGTAGGACAATTTTTCTCCCACTGTGGGGAGATATTCTACCCTTGGGTCTTTATCAACTGTTTTCTGGATGTGGCTATTGGCCCATCTTGGAAATATTTCTCCTACTATAAAACATGAAAAAAAAAGAAATGGGAAGGGAAAAACATTTAAACAGACACTGACTACAGTAATAACCTATGTGCATAAATGTGTAATACAAGTGCATTACATCCCTGGGGCCAAAAACTTCCCCTGTCACTAGAATTTGACCTGGATTGCAGTAACATTTTTGTGTTCATCCTCAAAGAGCAATGACTTTAAATCCAATTAGAAACTTCATATATAGCACATGGGGTCTGTCATTAAGCAGGACTGTTGGGAGAAGTTCTGCCCC
Organism: Nannospalax galili; assembly: GCF_000622305.1. Classification (NCBI taxonomy): domain Eukaryota; kingdom Metazoa; phylum Chordata; class Mammalia; order Rodentia; family Spalacidae; genus Nannospalax; species Nannospalax galili. Next base: position 2,638,955 of record NW_008351466.1, on the reverse strand, counting down.
AATGATCTTCATAGTGCCTTCTCCAGGCTTTCAGGGCATTTTCAGCTAACTTTTAGCTTGATTTCTCTTTTTTCTCATTCCCACATCATGCAGTATCTTCAGCAATAGAGCCTTTCCATCTAGTTCTGGAAATGAACCAACATTAGTGGCAATAACTTTTATCCTTTTGAAAGCATCTGAAGTGTCCCTGGCCAACAGCTCATGGTGGGTGCAATTCACCCTTGGCACCAGATTTTCATTTAAAAATTGTAGTTTCTGAGAATCTCAGTATTTCTTTTCATAAGATATCATTGTTTATTCTTTAGCATCTATAGGCTCAGATTGTTGCAGACTTTTCCCAACTATCCTGATGATTATTCCTTGTGCCTTACCCAACTATGTAACTTTCAAGAATTTCACTGTTGTACCGGGCTCTTGTACCTTTTGTGAATTGATTTTCCACCCTTATTTCTGCAGGTGTAATTGAATATTTTTTCAAATGGGTTTCCATATCTTCAAAACACACAGAGGTTACCATTATGTAAATTTTCCCAGAGAATTGTCAAAAAGAGTACACCATTCTGAACCATCATCCCATAATAAATAGTGGAGTTACAAAGATAACTTTGATGAAATGCTGAAAATCTTCTGTACATTGTTACAAGTGTCAACTGATCACAGAAATTTAAAACTAAGAATATACAAAATCATACATTAAGGTTCAATAAAGCATGGAAAAATATTTATACATGTGTATCAATAGTTTTTTCAACAGATCCACTTTGAGTACAATAGCACTGATTAAAGGAATTAACTTACCTGTTGACAATCTTTAGTTATTTTCTCTGAATCTTTCCATTTTTATATCCTGGAGCTCTTACAGGGAACCTCCCTGAATTTCTCCCTTCATGGTACACTGGTGGAACTGGCTCAAACTGCTTGGCCCTGCAGAGGGCCAAGGAGAAATTGGGCCCCATTCACCCCTGCTGTACCTGTTGATTCCCTGGGTCAGATAGGCCCTGATTCTGACTCATGACTGTAGTAATATCTGTTACCTCTCCATTGACCATATCTGGCTTCTGAGGAGGCCATGGCTAAGCAAGCTGTCTCCATACCTAGTACCTAGCACACATTTTCGCAGATGGAAATGTACCCTGTTTAATGTGCAGGGATCATCATCCATCCATGGAACAATTTTTATCTTCTGTACCTGTATTGTGTTAACATGAATGCCTTCTGTGAACTGTTCCTCAGGCTTTAGAACCTTCTAGAAACTCCTTAGCACATAATTTGGCTTTTTGCCAATTTTCTTTTTAATAACTTGGATTTTACACAAATCTTGTCATATTTGTCTTTGAGAAACCAAAACAGACCTCCATCTCCGCTTTTCCTTTTTCCTATCTCCTCTAGGTTGTTCTACCATTTTACGGACACACTTTACATGCTGGTCTATGTTACTTAGATCTTCCAAAGTCTTTCCTACTTCATAAATATTCTGCCCACTAAGGAACTCAGCAAAGCCTCTAAATCTCCATTACAATCTCCATGCCCCTGCTGAATCAAGTTCTTTATTAAATCACTGGTGAATGCACTTCTATCTGATCCAGTGAACTGGGCTTTCCACTTGCTTAATTCTCTCAGTAGTGCCTGCCTATATTAGTTAATTTTCTGTTGCTGTGGTAAAAACACTGACCAAAGCAACTTCTTGAAGGAAGAGTTTGTTTGACACTACAATTTCAGGTTCCAGAGGAATTAAAATCTGTCATGGTGGGGAGGCATGATGAGGTGGCCAGAGCAGAAAGGAAAAGTTATGCATTCACATCTTCAAGCACTCCCAGAAAGCAGAGAGTGATTGGAAATTTCGGGAAGAATTAAGAATTCTCTAAGTCCACCCCCTAGTGAGATTCTTCCTCCAGCAAGGCCATACCTTCTAAGACCTCCCAACTAACTGGAGAAAAATGTTCAAATACTTGGAGCCTATGAGGGACATTCTCACTCAAACCACCACATTCTAGTTCATGGCCCCCACAGGCTCATAACCATAAAAAATGCAAAATGCATTTAGTTCACCTTCAAAAGACCCAATAGTCTTTACCAGTCTCAATATTATTCAAAAGTCCACAGTTCAAACTCTCTTCTGATACTCAAGGAAATTGTTTAACTTCAAGCCCCTGTAAAATTAAAAGACAAATTGCACACTTCCAACATACAATGTAATCTAATATATATTCCCAAATCAAAAGGGAGGAATGAGGGCATAGTAAGGAAATACTGGACCAAACCAAGACCAAAAACAGCAGGGCAAACACAAAATCCAGTAGCTCCGTGTCTGACTTCTGGGAGTTCACTTCCAAAGGGCTTATATGGCTCAGCCCCTTCAGTTTTGCTGCATGCCACATACAGTCTTTTGGGCTGGTACCACTGCAACTCTCCTTAACGGATGTCAAACAACTCTAACATGCCCAACATCTTCTTGGGGAGCACTGCCACCCAGGCTTCACCTTCACAGCTACATGCAATGGCCTGTCAGAGCTTCTTGGCTTGTCAGAGCCTTCTTTATGTAGGGATAACTCTGCTTCACATTGCCTGGCCTTGGTGACTCTCTGAAACTGCAGAGGAAGAAATGACGATGCCTTCACTCTTGCATCTTTCATGCCCCTAAGACCATCATCAGGTGAATGACACCATCAAGTTTGGCTGGAAGTTTGGGATGGACCCCCTGCCTGCTTCATCCACTTTTTAAGATTTTCTCTGCTATAATTTTCTAGTAGAAAAAAACCTTCAGACATTTTCCTTTCACAAGTTGTAGATTTAACTGGGTGTGGTCTTTCCCTGGAGGTACTCTTTCCATTCTTTAAGTGCAAATGTCTAGGCCTCTCCTTAAGGCTTTAATGCATTCATCAAAGAGTTATTATCCTTCTGTACATGTCTTGACTCCAACATTAATCTTCCTAGTGTTCTTTTTCAAATCAACCTCTACATTCTGCATTTCTTTCTGCCCCATTTACCTTTCCCTCAGTAGATCTTCATAATATTCATCATTTCTCATTTAAGCTGCCTTGAAATTTTCTCCACCAAAGAAATTAGTGCTTTTCAACTCAGGCTCAGGCATGCTCTTAGGGGGTAGGCACACAGCAGTCAGACTCTTTGTCAGTGTATCCCAGTTGCTGTTTAAAGTCCTTATTATATTCCTTCTGGAACTACATTTTTCTCAGCACTACTTCTTCCAAGCTCCTACTAGAATGGCCCATTGAGTTTTGCTCAAAGCAACCACTGCTTTTCAAGCCCAAACTTCCAAATTCTTCCACATTCCTCCAAAACCCCACAGGTTCAGGTTTTTCACAGCTAACAGTCCATTCTCTGCTTCCAACTTCTGTATTAGTTGCTTTTCTGTTGCTGTGATAGAAACACTGACCAAAGCAAATTACAGAAGAAAGAGTTTATTTAGCTTATGCTTCCAGAGCGATCAAAGGGATTAGAGACCATCATGGTGCAGAAGCATAGTGAGGTGGCCAGAAAAGGAGCAGAAAACTAAGTGTTCACATCTTTAAGCATGCACAGGAGGCAGAGAGCCACTGGGGATACAACAAGGCACAAGAATTCTCTAAGCTTGCACCCCAGTGTTGTGCTTCCTCTAGCAAGGCCATACCTTCTAAGACCTCCTAAAACAGCACCATCAGCTGGAGATAAAATGTCTAAACATTTGGAGCCTATGGAGCATCCTCCTTCAAACTACCATAATTACTGTGATGGCTAATCCTGGGTGTCAACTTGATTTGATCTGAGATTAACTGAAATGAAAGAGATCTTCTTGATTAGATCATCTAAAGCCGGAAGACACACCCTAAATGTGGGTGTTACCTTCTGATGGCAGCCGGTATAAAAGACCAAGGCAGAGGAGAACACGGGGCTTTTTGCGGCTTGCCTTCTCTCTCGCTGGTGAGTTCGTCTTGCTGCTGTAGACTGAAGACTAGCTGATATTTTGGAATTTGTCAGACCTTCAGCACCGGATTTGGACTACTGAGACATCCAGCCTTGTGGACTGAGCGACTACAGATTCTCAGCCTCTCCAGTGTGGTGCAGCCATTGTTGGACTACTCGGACTCTATCCTGTGAGCTAAGCTGATAAATCTTTATACATATTCATTCTACTGGTTCTGTTTCTTTGGAGAACCCTGACTAATACAATTACCAACCAAAACTTGATGGTGAGACCTTATTGCTGAAAAGGCTATATACATGAGCTGTAGAACAAACAAGGAGAAATCAAGCAGATGATGACTTCAAAGCCTAATCTCAAAGGGCTAGCTTTCATAGTGCTAGAGTCAAAGAGGGCGTCAGATGCCCTGGAACTGAAGTTAGTACAGTTGTTAGCTGTCATGTTGGTGCTGGGCCTGAACCCAGCTTTTTGATTCACTCATTCTTTGTATTGTTTTCTTTGTTTCCAATTTATTGATTTCTGTTCTGATTTTCATTAGTTCTCATCTGCTGGGTCTAGGTTTGGTTTGATCCTGCTTATCCAAATTCTAGATTTTTACAAATAATTCATTTTTGTGTTCTTTCTGATTTTCTAATAGAGGTGCACAGAGTTATAAATTTCTGTTAGTATGGCTTTTCATGTGTCCAGAGGCTTTGTTCTGTCATCATTTTCATTTAATTTCAGGAATACTTTTATTTCATTCTTGGTTTCTTTGACTGATTCATCATTTAGGAGTGAGTTTTTAATCTTCCTGGGATCATGTAGTTGGTAGAACTTCTTTTTCTATTTTTTTTTTAGTTTATAGCATGTGGTCCAATAGCATACATGGTAATATTTCATTTTTTTTATTTGCTGAGGGTTTTTTTGTGCCCCACTTTGTAGTATGTGTTAGAGAAACTTCCACAAGCTGCTGAGTGGAATGTGTATTCATTGGTGCTTGGAATATTCTCAAAATATCTGTTAGGTCTGTCTGATATATGCTTGATGTATGATGCCATTCAATTCAAATGTTCCTGTTTATTCTTTGGCTAGATGACCTGTCATTGAAGAAAGTGGGGTGTTGAAGTCACCTAGTATTACAAAGTTTTTGTTAATCTGTGTCTTGAAGTTCAATAGTACAGTTTTCTATGAAACTGAGTGTACCAGAGTATAGTGCAAATATGTTTATGATTGTTATATCTTCTTGCTTATTTGTTTCCTTGATTAGAATTAAATGATTCTAATAACTTCTGATTAATTTTAATGAAATCTATTTTATCAGGTACTCAAATAGTAACTGTTACTTGTTTCTTAGTGCTATTTCATTGGAATAATTTTTCACTCTTTGTACCATTCACTGGAGGTGAGTTTCTTGCAGATGACAAATAGATTTTATTTCTTAATTCATTCAATTAGCCTGACTGGGGAGTTAAGTTCATTGATATTTAGAGGTTATTGAAAGATGTGGATTGGTTACTGGCAGTTTATTTTCTGTTTGTGTTCTTCATCTAATTTTGTGTTACCATGGTTTATACCATCATTTATTTCATTTCTTCAACCTCATGAGTAAGTCATTTCTTTCTTCAATCCTTTGCATTGCTTTGGAATATTCCCTGTAGGGCTCATATGGTGGGCATGAATTCTTTCAATCTATTACTGTCATGGAATATTTTTCTTTCCCCTCAACTATCAAAAACAAATTTGTTAAGTATTCTGAGTTGGCATCTGTGATTGTTTGACTAAGACTGTCCCCCATAGGCTCCAAGTATTTGGACATTCTGTCCCCATTTGGTGGTGGTGTTTTGGGGGGTCTTAGAAGCTACAGCCATGGTGGAGGAAGCACATCACTGGGGGCAGGCTTAGAGAGTTCTTAAGCCTTACAGGATACCGAGTTGCTCTCTTGCTTCCTGTGCCTGCTTGAAGATGTGAGAGCTTAGCTTCTACTCTTCCTCCAGCCACCTCTGCCACCATGCCTCCCTGCTATGAAGGACTCATGCCCTTTTGAAACCATAAGCTAAGTAAACGCTTCTTTTCATAAGTCCCCTTGGTCATGGTGTTTCTATCAGAGCAATAGAAAAGTGACTAACACAGCATGTATGGTCACTTAGAACTGGGAGAACCTGGATCTAGGCTCTTCTGGCTTTTATAGTTTGTATTGCACAGTCAGCTGTAATTCTATTTTTTTCCCTTGATATGTAACATTTTTCTCTTGCAGCCTTCAATACCCTAACTTTGTTCTGTATATTTAGTGTTTTTACTATTGTATGCTGTGTTTCTTCCATGGTCCTAATTGTTGTTCTGTGTGCTTCTTGTATCTATACAGGTATGTCTTTCCTTAATTTAGGGAAATTTTCCTCTCTAGTCTTGTTGAAGATCTGGTCCATGCCATTGACCTGAGATCTTTTCCTTCCACTATAACTATGATGCATACATTTAGTCTTTTCAAGGTATCCTACATTTCCTGTATATTACATTCCTGTGCTTTTTTAAATTTTCAAATTCTTTGGTCTATTTCTTCAGCTTTGTTATCCAGTTGTGATATTGTTTTCCATTTCATTTGTTCTGCTTGTGAATTCACATTTCAAGTTCTGAATTCTTTTTATGATTTCATCCATTCATTTTTTTGTATTACCTTGAGCTTCAGGGAGTTTATATCTATCCTCTTTTAGTTCTTTGAGTTGTGTCTCCACTACAGTTGTTCATCATGTTTATGATTGTTCTTTCAAATTCTGTGTCCCAGTACCTCTAGGTAGTTTACATTGCAGTACACTTCTGAAGGACTCATGGTTTTTTGTGGATACACATTATCTTGCTTTTCCATATTATTTGAGTTTCTGTGTTGTGGTCTGGACATATGTACTTATTTGGTTGCCTGTGTGTCTAAAATGAAATTCTACCCTGTGTTTCTTTATGTTTGAAGTTTGAAGTTTGGTTTGGCTCTGTTAGATGTAGCCTGGTAGTTTCTGGTCATGTATGAATAGTTATTTGGTCTATTCTTCAAGTTCTCAGTTTTGGTTATTTTTTGGTTATACAGAATGGTTTGATGATCACTAGTCAAAAGCTCTCCAACAAGACAAAAAGGTCTATGTCCTATTCAAGACTTTGAGAATCTAGTTTCTGGATTGTGGGACGCTCCTCAGTACATCTCAGGCAGAACAATCAGTAGGGGACCAGAGTAGTCTGAAAAGGTGGGCCCTGGAGCAAGAGAATGTAACTGGTTTCTATTTAACTCTTTGTCAAGTCTTCTCAAGCCTCCAAAACGAGTGCAAGACTGCTCTTTGAGTATTCAATCCCTGGTGCAGATTGGTGCAATCAAGGTTGCCAAAGAGCAACATGTCCAGATCCCAACACCCAACTCCTCACTGTGTGTCTCCACGGAGCAGCCAGTCATGATTTGAAGGAGTTTGCAGCAGAGATTCTGGGACTGGTAGGAAGAAAAGGAACATGGCCACAGTGAGTTTTCTTTGTTTTTGAGGAATTCCTTCCCTTGTAGCCCTAGCTTACCTCCAATTCACTATGTAGAATAGGCTGGCCTTAAACTCATAAAACTCATAGATATCTGTCTGCCTCTGTCTCTCAAGTGCTGAGGTTAAAGATTTGCACCACCATGCCTGGCTTCCCTTTGGCATTTCCTAGGATAACTTTTTAAAGATAATTTTTACTGGTGATGAAGTCCCTTAGCTTTTGATTGAACAGAAGGATGTGTCTTTGTGAATCCATTTATGCAATATTACATCACTGGTTATAATACTCTTTTAAAAAATATTTGGTAGCCGGGCGTGGTGGCACACACCTTTAATCCCAGCACTTGGGAGGCAGAGGCAGGCAGGTCTTTGTGAGTTCAAGGCCAACCTGGTCTACATAGCGAGTTCCAGGACAGCTGGGGCTACAGGGAGACCCTGTCTCAAAAAGACAAAAAAAAATATTTTGCTTATTATATTTATTTTATGTGTATCAGTGTATTGCCTTCATGAATGTATGCAATGTCCATGGATGTTAGAAGACGGCCTCTCATTCTCTGGAACTGGAGTTACAGACAGTTGTTAGGCCTTATGTGGGTGCTAGGAACCGAACCCATGTCCTCTGCAAGAGCAGCCAGTGCGCTAAACCACTGAGCCACCTCTCCAGCCCATGATAAAATACTCTTGATTTGGGAGGACATTTTATTTCAGTATTTAATCTATCTTTTTAGATCCTGCTTATCTAAAATGCACCTACTGAGAAATCTGCTCATTGTCTCAGAGTTTCCTTTTGTGTGATGTCTCATAACTGTTTGCTCTAAAATTTTATCTTTTTCTTTGGTTTCTGACAGTTTGATTATTTAGCTGACCTTTGAGCACCAGAAGTTGGAAATATCAAGTTACATAAATACATAGATTTCATCTTTTTGAGATTTGAAACAATTTAAGAAAACAGAATGCATGCTAGAAATATAAAAAAATTAGGAAAAAGCAAGATGTCAAAAATTCATAGAACCCATAGAGAATTATTTTATCATTTACTATCATAAAGCACACAAAATATAAAAAATGGTTATAAAATTAAAGTATAAACACAGATGCTATATAAATCATAGTAGAGGCATGTAAACATTGGTCGATCTATATTATATCACATCTGCACAAAATTACTGTAGCACTATTACACTCCTGTTATATTTTTTTCTCAATCTCCTGTTGCTATTGTAGTGTTCACAAGTGCTGTTTATACTTACTTAATATATTATTTGATACTAATCACCTTTTTGTGAAAATTTGGTTTCTACAGAAAATTGTATATCACAGACAAAATAATCACTTGCAGCTGTCATGTAGTTTACTTCACAGGATATGTGAAACACATGTTAATTGTTAATATTAATAGTAAAGCTTTTGGTCAACAGCAGACTAACAATTGTTAACATTTTGAGGAATCAGCAATACATAGGAATTATTCACTTTGTGGTTTCATGCTCCTAGGTCCCCTGCTATTCTAGTTCAACTATAATTGTATTTGGCTTGAGGTATTCTTTGGGTCGATCTCATCTGGAGTTCTTTGGAAATTCATGAATGTATCTCTCTTAAAATTTAAGAAGGTTTTTAGCCTTTAATACATTAAATATATTTGTTTTCCCCTTCCTTTATACTTCTTAAACTGAATAATTCAGATACTGTACTTAGTATTATCTGACAGGGCTCATATGCTTTCTTCACGCTCTTTAATTTTTCTTTCTTCTTCTTGCTAGATGTCTAATTTTAAATAGCATCTCTTAGACTTCCCTGATAAAGATTGCTGATAAAGCTCTCTTATAGGTTTTCATTTCTTTCCTTATATCCTTCAGCTCCAGGGTTTCAATTCAGTTAATTTTTTAAAATTCTTACCTCTATTCAGGAATAACACTCAAGTCTCTTGTTTTCTGCATATTCTCCAACTATGGGATTCTGTGTTAATCACCATCTGCTACATAAGAAAATTTCTCTGGTGAGAGTTGAGAGCTGTAATCATTCTATGTGTAAAGGTTGCATTGAAGATGTGTCACTTAGCATTAAGAGTTTCGCAAACACTTAGTCTCTGTATTTGACCAGTTCTGGAACTGTGTAGTAGTCTCCATCTGTTTCAAAAACAAGTTTCTTTCATGAGGTGTGAAAGACACACTTATCTATAAGAATGAAGACTCAAATTTAGAATAAAGCAAAGAATTATGTTGGTTTAGGGATGTGGCAGAAGTAGTTTTTTTTTTCTCTAGGGTCTATGACCGCTCCAGTCATGTGCACTTTGTTATGTTTAAAGTACCACATGAATTCCTTCTCATTGAAAGGGCCTTAATTTTAATTAAAAAGCTGTTGATTACCCCCAAGATAAAAATGCTACACTTCACCAATGGCGATAATTTGCTAGGCCATTCATTGTTGTTTATTAACTTTACAATTGGATAGGACCATTGATTGTTTTTTTGTTTTTTGTTTTTTTGTTTTTTTTTTTTTTGCCTTGGCAGGTTGCATAGTATCCTCTGATACCATGAAAGCTTGTCTTCAGGGAAGAAGTTTCCAGGTTAGTTCCAGCTGGGTCTTACATTCATGACCTGGGAGACAGTCAAGGTCTGTGGCAATAGCCAGGGTTAATTTGGGAGTCTATTGGACTACACTGACCATCAACTGGAAGGGAAGGAGGTTTTTCCTGCCTGGCATTGTATTTTCTTATTATATGCTCTTTAGCTATAGACATGTATTCATGTATTTACTGTATGTATATTTTTCAATAGGACTTTGAACTAATACATTTCCCTCTGGGTTTTCATAATATCTAGCCATTATTTATCTCTCTTCTCATTCCCCCTGTATAATCCCCCCTGCCTATTACAGACTTCTGCCTCCCAATTCTCAGGGGCCACTGTGGAAGTAAGGGCAGGAAGATTTTAAGAGCCAGAGGAGGTGAATAACCGCAAGGAAACAGAGTCTTCCAGACAGCTGGTCAGTTATGCATATGAACTAAAAGCAAGCATAAGTCCTATGCAGTTCAGAGCAGAAAAAAAGATCCCTGAATGGACATGAGGAATTGTGTAAGAAACCCCAGTATAAACTTTAGGTAATTGATGGCTGCTGGAAGGGGGAAATACAGTGCCTTACAGGGATGAGACTTTTGGTGGACCCAGTGGATAGACCCACACTTAAAGACATTTAGGGACACAAATCAGATTCCATAGGCCACTACACACATACACACACACACGCACACACACACACACACACACACACACACATTAAAGTTGGTGAGGGGCAGCTGGAGGAGAAATGGGGAAGAGGATCGGAATGCCATCAAATGATATTGTATGAAAATCGCAAAAACTCAATGAAAAATGTATACTTCTTTATTAAATATTTCTTTCATACATGCTTTTCAAGATTTTGTCCAGTAATTTATCTGGAATCTGTCATTAAGCTGCTTTATTTTGAATTCTTTTTTAAGCAGTATGTATATTCCTTTTGCTTAAGTATTAGTTACTGGATCTTTAGTAGTCTCCCTTTATCATGGCACATTTGGTTGTTACTCATATAACATTGCATCTCATGTCTGTATCTTCTAGTCTTATAGATGGTATTTGGCAAATTGATCTCAAAATTAACAAAAAGCTTCTGAATCCATAGGCATGTGTAACAGCAATCAATTCACGTCTCCATTTCTACGTCTGCAAGAGACCTAGGTCTATTGAAATGGCGGGTCTGTAATATGGGGTCAAATGTGTGTGTATCTCCTCTTGTTAAGAAGTTAAAGATCAATTCTAGAAACTTGTTCGGTTATCTTTCAGTGAAACAGGTGCTTGTCTTAGGGTATGAAAATGGTGGACTACTTAAGTAGTTCAATAACAGATATGACATTCAGAAGGATCCTGAGAGGGCTTCAGACTGCTCTGTCCCTATATTGGTCCTGGGTGAACACAAACCAGCCCTAGACTGTAATTCAGACTGGAAACTGATTTAGTGTATAACTCAACAGCCATAGCCATGATTGTAGTCTGCAGACATGCCTCCATAGTATGTTTGGGTATGTTACCACCAAGTTCCTTGGTGATAGGACTACTCCAAGACCATAAATATTCGGGACTGTCCCAGATCAAAGATCCTTCAAAATCTGCACTTACAGAATGATTTGTGGGCCCAAATTCAGGGACAAGAAGAAGCATATCTCCCCCAAAAAATCTACTCTAAGACTAAAACTAAGAGTAGCTAAAGAGTAGCTAAAATCATAGGACTGCTTCATGCGGAAGGAGAGCATGCTTGCCTTCAAGGATACAAATGATTGTGTCTCTCTTCACGTACTTGGGCAAACAAGACTACTCCCACACTTTAGTTGGGCAGAGCTGGGATTTAATTATATGGTTTCTTCGGGCCCCATAGGCATTGTTAGTTTGATAGCCTGCATTTATGTACACATATGGGCATGTCTCATGGGGAGCTCCTGGTAAGCAGTACTGCTCTTATAAAAGGCTGGAGTGAGATCAAAATCCATGTCAAAACCCACAACTGAGCCTCTTACCTGGAGTATTAGTGGGTTTCTTCTATCTTGAATTCCTTGGTGGATGGTACAAGTGGCAGAATCACAGTCAAAGGGGGCTATTAGCCAATTCCTCAGAGGGACAGGTATGATTACAACCTTATTGGACTCTATCACTATTTTGAACAACCCACCTGAATTCCAAAGTGCCTACAAACTCTCCTTTATTTTTTGTAGATACCTGCCAAATTATTGAGGCTGAAGGAGGATAAAAGCAGGCGACTTGATCTTCTGTCATCTTGCTATACCACACAATCTTGCTGAGTGTGTTGTTGCTGTTGTTTTTGCTTACTGGATTTTATAGAAGACTTTAAATATAATGGTATAAATATTTCTTTTCTTTTCAAATATTGTTTATCTATTGCATATATCATTTATATAAAAGAAAAAGTCATCTGACTTTTATTGTGATTAGAATTTAAGTAATGTATATGCTTTGAAAATATTGAATTTTTCTATCTATAACATATTTTCTATCCTTTCTAAACATTTCTAGCCATTTTGTATCCATTTTTTCCCTAATATACTCAGCTATATTTTTGTTCTGGTTTCCAATGATTGCAAATTTTTTACATATATCTCCAATTATGCATTTTTATAAGTACTAATATACATTTTCAGTTTTTAAGGTTTTGCTAGTCATAGAAATGTTTCATTTTTATATATTGATGTCAATCTGATGAACTTGATAATCTCATTATTTCAAGTTGTTTTTTGTTGATACTTTAGGATTTTTTTATATAGATGATTATGTAAATAGAGATTTATTTTTCCTGAAATTTGACTATTTTGTTATCATTTATTCATTTTTCTTTATTTCTATAGCAAATATTATCATTATAGTGGTAAATGAAAGTAGTCAAATTATACATTCTCATATTGCTCTGAAATTTAGAGACTAATACATGTCTTATCATTGTTAATATAGTATTTTCTATAAAGTTTTTACCAGTATATTTTGTCATAGTAAATACACTAAATTTTAAATTTGATTACTAATTTTCCTTTAATTAAAACTTGAGAGTAAATCATGACAAATATTTAAAGTTATAGATTTTTTGATTCAATATAAAGTATTGCATCAACTTTTTTAGATTTAAAAAACTTTGCTTTCTTATGAATATTATTTGCTCATGATACTTTATTCATGTGGTATTTAGTTATGACTCATTTCTAATCATTGTTATGAACGATCACTTTCTTGAGAGATATTCACCTACATTTCCCTGTATGACTATTTAAATGGACTTAATTCTTGCATATTTTAGAAAATATTGGAATTATTTCTTGCTCCAGTGTTTGGTAAGATGTAGCATTAAAGATTTTTTAACCTGAGGCTTTCTAAATGCAAAGATTTTTCACTGTCAATTACTTTTAACAAAGACTTGTTTGCTTGCTTTTTTATTGCTTACAGAGATTACTTAGTGTGACATTCAAAGCCAATATGGAATTTTTTCATCTTTTAATTTATTATAATATTATTTTCATAACACTCCCACAGCCTGTAAGATCTGTTTTGAGGAGCCAAAGAAGGAGCTCAGTGATTCAGTACATATTTAGCCTGAGGCCTTCAATTCCATAATCTGGCACCAAAACTTGACAATGATGTCTTTTGTTTTGGAAAATGCCTTATCAACTTCATTGGTACTTTTGAAAAGTGATTTTTCATAATATGTTTGTGTCTTAAATTTAACTGTTCTTATGTTTTACTCAATTTTGGTTGTCTTTATTTTTCATGTCTTCATCTCTTATTTGAGTTCCTATCGTCCAATTTCCTTAGTGTGCTAGTTTGATAATAGCTTTTAGCATTTTTAAATAGAATCTTTTTATGTCATAAAATTTCCTCTATTCCTTGACATAGCTCTATGTCACAATATTTTATTTGCAATTTTCATTTTATTTATTTCATAACATTCTTAATTTTAGAGTTTTATATTTGTCATAGGTTACTTAGGTAT
>NW_008351466.1:2619866-2624784 GCF_000622305.1 Nannospalax galili | reverse complement strand
TGAATTTATATCTCCTTCAAATGCTGTCAACATTTTCAAGTACACCAAAACTCAAATTCTTTGTCCATTCCCATAAAAAATGTTTATGTATTTTTACAAATGTGCTAATTATCCTTATTATATTTTAATAATAAAATTTTGATAAAATATGTGTAACATTAAATTTACTATTTTAAAGTGTTATGTGGCATTAAGAACACATTGTTCTACAATCATTGCTATTTCTCAAATATTTCATCCTTCAAAACTGAGATAAGATCCCATCACCTCTCCTTAAGTGCAAACCTTTTGATACTGCCTGAGAGTGCCTGACTTGGCCACCCTCATGGATGAGCTGCCCAAATCACATCATGTCCATCCCTCTGCTTTGTAACCATTGGCAGTTCCTCCTAATGCTCCAATATTTACTTTTTCCTACTGGCTAGTAAGTAGGGGCCAGCACATCCATTTCTCATCTCTTCTCCTTGGACCTTAGCACTATCCATCTGAGGCTACTGAAGTGCTCCTAACTAGTGAGCACTACTTCACCCTCCCAGAGAGTTACTGAGTCACCTGACTGGATCCATCTTGTCCCTCCAATATAAAATGAAAAGAAAGAACCTGAAGCCTAGACCAACCACATTTTCATACCCAATTGGAAAGCAACCAAGGTACATCAATAATGCAAGCAGAATCAAAGTTCAACTTAATGAAGTCTTGAGATTCATACCAGAATCACAAGCAAGAAAAGAAATTCACATGCCAAAACCACAATGAAAAATAATATGAAAACACATAATATGTCCCCACCAAACACCATCAATCCAATAGAAGAGTTCTACAAGGAGAACCTAGAGGTAACCCAAAACACAGAACTTAAAAAACAATCAAACACATGTTTAAAGAATTTAACAAATTTAAAGAACAAAAAACCATACAACTCAAAGAATAAAAAGAGGACAGGAAGAGACTTCTGACTGAATTCACAAAAGAGAGAGATATTTAGGTAAACTCAGGCTGAAATGCAGAAAGAAGTGAAAAATTCAATAAGCCAATTTGAAATGACTGGAGAAAGATTCACCGATAGAATGAATGAAATGGAAAACAGAATATCAAGATTGGACAATAAAGTTGAAGAACTGGACTGTACTAGTAATCATTATGAAAAATAAAAAATAGGAATGAAATATGCAAGCAAAGTGGGACACCATGAAATGACCGAATTTACACATCATAAGCATAGAGGAAGGTGAAAAAACCCCAGTAAAAGGTATTGACTAGATCTTCAAGAGGAATCTAGAAGAAAATTTCCCCAAATTAAGGAAAGACATACCCATACAATTACAAGAACCACACAGAACACCATATAGACAGGACCAGAAAAGAAGCTACTCACAACATATCATAATAAAAATAGTAAATGTACAGAACAAAAAGAATACTGAAAATTGAAAGAAAAAAACAAGTCACATATAAAGTAAAACACATCAGAAGTACAGCTGGTAATTCAATGCAAATTATAAAAGTCAGAAGAGTCTGGACCAAATAATACAATTATAGATGCCACCCCAGAATATTTTACACACAAAACTATCATATTTGAAGGAGTATGAAAAATCTTCCATGACACAAATAGGATGAAAGAATTCATGTCCACCAAACCAGGCCTACAGATAATACTCAAAGCAATACAAAGGACTGAAGATAGGAACAACTATATCCAAGAGGTAACAAAAAGAAACTAAATGAAGATATAATTGTGGAAGCAAAATTTAGACCAAAGATGCAAACAGAAATTAAAATGATGGAAACCAATATGCATCTTTCAATAACTGCATAAAATATCAATGGCCTGAACTTCCCAATAAAACACAAAGGGTGGTTGAAAGGATTAATAAGCAAAATGCATCTTTCTGTTGTCTGCAAGAAGCTCATACCACCATCAACGACAGGTACAACTTTATGGTAAAAGGATGGAAAAAAATATTCCAAGGAAATGCACTAAGAAAAAAGCAGGGTTGCAATTCTAATGCCCAACAAAACAGGCTTCAATTTAAAACTATTAAGAAGAGGTAAATGTTGTCACTTCTTTCTGATCGAAGGAACAATTGACCAAGGAGATAATACAATCAGGAACATATAAGCACCAAACTCTGGTGAACCCAATTTCGTAAAAACTGTACTAGCGGAATTTATGACACAGATTAAACCTAACCCAGTAATATTAGGTGTCTTTAGTGCATCACTATTTCCAAAAGACAGGTCACCCAGACAAAGCACGAACAGAGAGACTTCTGAATTAAATGATACCATACAACAAATGAACCTAGCAGGCATCTACTGAATATTCAACTCAAGAACCAGGGAATACACTTTCTATTCAGCAGCCAGTGGAAGTTCCTCTAGAATTAACCACATACTCGGGGACAACACAAACCTCAGCAAATACAAAATAATTGAAATATTCCCATGCATTCTATCAGACCACAGCATACCAAAGCTTAAAATAAACATCAAACGGAGCTCTGGCAACTACATGAACTCATGGAGATTAAAAAAAAAAAAAAACACACTCCTGAAGAAGAATGGGTCAAAGAAGTTAGGAATTACAAGTATTCCTGGAACTAGATGAAAAAGATAATATAACACAACACAACTATCGCAAACTTTAAAAGCAGTCCTAAGAGGGAAGTTTATAGTTCTAAGTGCCTGCATTAAAAATTCAGAAAACACAAATAAATGACTTAAAATTGCAACTCAAAATTCTGGAAAAGCAACTAAAAATGAAACCCAAACCCAACAGATGATACAAATATCAAAATTCAGAGCAGAAACTAAGGAAATAGAAACAAAGTAAACAATACAAAGAATTAGTGAGTATAAGAGCTGGTTCTTTGAAAAGATAAACAAGATAGACAGATCCTTAGTCAAAAGAAAGAAAAAGCAAATACAAGTCAAGAAAAGAAGAAACAAAAAGGGAAACATAACAACATACACCAAAAGGATCCAGAACATTATAAGGGATCATGTTAAAAACCTTTCCTCAATTCTTCTGCCTCAGGTCCCAGGAATAGCTTCCTAACTCAGAGTAGCTAAACACCCTACCAAGGATTGGTAAATTCTTACTCAGCACACCCCCCATCCCCCAGCCATTGTCCCTGGCTCCATATCAGCCTCACAAACTTGTCCAGCAAGGACTCTGGTAAAACATATCCCACCCACTGTGTTTCTACTCCATTCATCTGTCCTACCTCCACCCTGTCCCCTGCCAGCCTTGGACCCAGGCAGGCTCCAATTCCTCTTCCTCAGATCTCTGTATTAGCTTCCTAACCCAGACTAGCTAAACTCCTTATCTTAGATTCCACTGACTCCTGAAATGTGTGACACAGACCAGTCATCCTTCTATTCTGGCCAGCCTACCTACTATCCTGTCCCATCATCCACCCAGACCAGTATACTGCCCTGCAAGAACCTGAAATGCACACGAGTTTATTTTCCATACCTGAACAAAATACAAACAAGCTACATAAACAATATAAACAGAACTAAAATTAAATTAAACAAAAGCAGAGTAGAAGTTCCAACTGGACACATAACCAACAAAGAAAAATGGTATACACAAATGGCAATGCAAAAGCACAAATAATAGGAAACACCAAGAGACTATGCCCCCAACAAAACCTACTAGCACTACAGAAATGCACTATAGTGAGAACAACCTTGAGCAACCCAAGGATGTATAATTTAAAATAACAATAAAAAACATGATCAAAGAACTTAATGAAAACACAAAGAATTCAAAGACAGAAGCCCAAGAATATACAAATATGCAGCTTAATGAAATATCAAACACACGTAGATCAATGGAACACAAGAGAAGACCCAAATATGAGTACATGTAATTTCAGTCACCTGATATTTGACAAAGGTGCTAAGAACACACAATGGAGGAAAGACAGCATATTCAACAAATGGTGCTGGTAAAACTGGATCTCCACCTGAGAAGAATGAAATGATCCTTATCTTTCACCCTCCATGAAAATCAACTCCAAATGGATCAAAGAACTCAATATAAAACCTGAACTCTGAAACTGCTAGATGAAAACACAGGCAGTATCCTCCAAGATATAAGTGTGAGAAAGGATTTTCTAAATTGGACACCAGTCAATAAGTGGGATCTCATTAAACTACAAAGCTTCTATCCAGCAAAGGAAACTACCAAGGAAGGGAAGAAGAAACCAATGAGTAGGAGCAGGCATTTACCAGCTACACATCTGACAGAGGATTATATCCAGAATATACAAAGAACTAAAAAAAAAAAACAAGAAAATAAATGACACAATAAAACATGGGCTATAGACTTGAATAGAGAGTTCTCAAATGAAGAAATAAAAATGGTTAAGAAGAACCTTTAAAAGTGCTCAATAACCTTAGAAATCATAAAAATGCAAATAAAAACCACTTTGTTTCAATATTACTCCAGACTGACTAAGGTCAAGAGAACAAAAGACTCCAAATGCTTGAGAGGATAGAGAAAGAGGAATACTCATTCACTGCTGGTGAATGCAAACTCTGTGCAACCACTATGGAAAGCAGTGTGGAGTACACCCAGAAAACTAAAAATGAACCTACCATATGATCCAGTGATACCACTCCTTGGTATATACTGTAGAGATATCTGTGCATCCATGTTTGTTGCTGCTCTCTTCACAATAGCTAAGAAATGGAAACAACCTAAATGTCCCTCAGCTGATGAGTGGATAATGAAAATGTGATACATTTACACAATGGAGTTCTACTCAGCAGTAAAAAAAAATGAAATTATGAAATTTGCAGGTAAATGGATGGAATTAGAGAAGTATACTAAGTGAAGTAACACAAATGCAGAAAAGTAAGCAACGTATGTTTTCCCTCATTTGTGGATTGTAACACCAATCCT
>NW_008351466.1:2567334-2619768 GCF_000622305.1 Nannospalax galili | reverse complement strand
ATGTAATATCAGGAGCCAGAAAAATGTAAAGGATACGTGGAGGTAAAAGAAAATAAAGAACCCTCAAGTGGAGACTAGTAGGGAATAGATGTTACCAGGGCAGAGGTAGGGAAAATGGGAATGTTTGACAGGGAAGAGAGAAAGGAGGAACTATAAGAAGCCACAGTAGGGTGGGGATGTCAGAAGAAGGGGGATGGTGGGGGCGGGTGTTATTGGTGGGAAGGGGGGATGATGGGGGTGCGGGGATTGGGGAGGGAGGAAGGAGGCAAGATCAAGGGAAAACAGTAGAGAAGACAGAATCTCGAGCAGATAGGAAACACAGAGGGAAATGTAATGCCCCCAAAGCCCCATGAAAAATGCACATACAGTGTCTAAACATTAGTACATATTTATACCTGGGAGCTGCTTGGCAAGGAACAGAGTCAGTGCCAGATGGAAGCGATATCCCTTTGAGTGATTGGTGAGAGTGGTCCAGGAGACTCTCAAAATAGCACAGGTTATTGACAAACCTCTTGGTTATCTCCCATAACTAGTAGATAAAACCCTACTTCTGAAGGCAGGACATATTCAAATACAGGACTTGGAGCAATGGAGCAGGAACTAACCTGGAAGTCTTCTACCCGTAGTTTAACTGTCATAATGCTAAATAACAGTATGTGAACTGCCAAGGGAGAAAAATAATCAATGATCCAACCTAGCTTTAAAGTCTAATAAAGGTAATGACCAGCATGGCAAACTACCTCTATTGGTGTATTAGTGGCACTGTTATCTGGGGGGCAATCAACAGCTATCTAATTGGATTTAAATCCCTCTCAATGGGAGTTAACTCATGTGTGGCACTTTAAACTCATCCAAATACACATGGCAGGAGAAGACAAAAGATTCTACAGGAAACTCTCTTGCATATCTCTAGACAAACAATATCTCCTACCATATCCTAAATATGGATCCTTATAATTACAGACAAGCATACACTACACCAGTCATCAAAGAAGCATCTCTTTTCAACAAATGGAGGCTACTTCAGAATTCCACAACTTGTCAGACACAGAAAATATATGTCTGAGGGATGCCCAGTACTAGGTAACACATCTGTAGTTGAACCTCTACACCTCAGGTTCATAGAACATAGTAAAAAAGGGGGTACAGAGAAAACAATAAATTCTCCTCAACTCTCACCAATAAATCCTCCTTATACAACAGAGTGTGATCCACGCAGAAGACCACAATTGTGTCCAAGTTTTAAAGAATAAGAGACTGCAGAGTGTGCATCCTTGAATAGGACTCCTTTATTGAAACTCATCCACCGATGACTCAGGGACCATTGCAGAAGATGAGGTAGAAAGATTGCAAGAGCCAGGGCTGGCTGATGAACACAGGGAAGCAGAGGCTTTCAGGACACTGGAAGTTTGCACATGGGAACTTGTAGCAATGGTGGCACTGAGCACAGGACCCATTCCAACTCAATTAAACAAGGGCCCGTAAGAGAGGAGAGAAATGGGTAGTGGACCAGCCTTAGACTGAGAACCATTGGGGACTGAATGCTACTGGGTAAGGGAGAATACACCTTACATATGATATCTACATGGGTTTTCTAGACTCCAGTGGAAAAATTTACACTGAAGGACATTTGGGTACAAATGCTTAGCTGGATAGGACTTAACATGTTTGGCAGAATACATGAGGCCCCTTGGTAGGATGGGGGGAGTGCATGGGGTATGGGATTTAAATTTCATTAAGAACTGTTATATGAAATTACAAAAACTCAATAAGAAATTTAAAAATATATATACTCATTGGATATACTCATTGGCACACTACCATACCCCCCACCTTGCACTGGATTTCGTGCATTCTGTCATTTGTGCTAAGTCCTTTGCTGTAAAGTTAGTGTCCCAGACATCCCCTAAAGTTCTTCCACTGAGGTCTAGTCAATCTATCTAGAGTTCTTCCCTTTAAGAATGTCAGCTCTTCCTCACCCAGTAATCAGTTCCCAATAATTCTTCTACAAAGTTTGGGGCTTGTTGCCCATTTCCACAGTTCTGTGCTGTTTTTTTCTGCTTGTGTTTTCATGGTTCTTGTGCATGTTGACTCCATTGTGATAGGTTCATACAACAAGGTACCAAGAGGCTGTAGCATTCTATTGCCATATGGCCATGCACCTCCTCCCTGACACTTAAAAATCTCTCTGCCTCTTCTTGCACAATGGTCCCTGAGCCCTGGGTGGGTGGAGTTTAATATAGGGGTCCTTTCCAAGGACACACTCTCTGAAAATGCTTATTCTCTACTCTTAGGCCATTTGTGATCTGTTTTCTTTCCTGGCCCTCTGTGTACATGGGGAAGGGGGTACAAAGTTGATTAATATGTTCTATATAAAATACACAGAATTCAATAAAAATTATGTTAAATTTAAAAGAACATTATTATATTTTTAATCGTTTCATTTTATTAATAGGCTACAAAAGCTTTTCTTTCTTCATTCAAAGCCTGTGCCAAAATTAAGAAATTTTCATGGAGAAGGGAGAATCATTGTTCTTTAAGGGTATGGTCACAATTACACTTCCTGCATTCCAAAGCATTCTTCTATACCTATGCATGTATGAGCAGCATTAGATCGACTTAGTGGCTTATTAAAAAAGACACAAATTTTGGAGGGGACTATATTGCAGGGATACCAGTGGAGTTGGAGAAGGAAATGGAGGTGGGTATGATCATATTTCATTGTATACCTGTATAAAATTCTTACAATAAACAATTAAATAATAAAAATAAGCAATAAAATATAAATTATATTTTAAAACCCTATAAGCTGTAAATTACAAAACCTATACGAATTAATTAAATATCTGAATTCATGGGAAACACCAAATCTAAACCAAGAAGACATAAAAAACTTAAACAGAAATCCAAAGTCAGTTGGACCTATAGAACACACCTCTACATAACAACCTATATACTACAAACCCATAGCCAACAACATTCCAAATTAGGAAAAACTAGAAGCATTCCCATTAAAATCAGGAACCAGACAAGGTTGTCTACTATCTCCATTCTTTCCTGATATAGTGCTTGAACACATGCTAGAGCAATAATAAGAGAGAAGAAAATTAAAGGAGGACTAATTGTAATAATGGTCAAGTTATCTCTGTTTGCACATGGTATGATATAATGCATAAGAGAGTCCAAAAAACCCCCAGAAAATTCCAGGAAATGATCGACGCTTTCAGCAAAGTGGCAAGTTAAAAAAAATCAATGTACAAAAATCAGTAGCCTTTCTATACACCAATGACAAGCAAATAGAGAAAGAGTTCTTGGAAAGCCCCGATTCACAATAATCTCAAAAGATAAACCATCAAGGAATAAACCTAGCAAAAGACATTAAAATCACTACAATGAAAATTTCAAATCCTTGAAGAAAGTGATTGAAAAAAAACAGGAAATGGAAAGACTTCTGATGCTCATGGATTGGAAGTATTAATACTGTAAAAATGACTATCAAACCAATCTATAGATTATATACAATGACAATCCAAATCTCCATGACACTTTTCACAGAATTAGAAAAAAAAATGTGCTAAGGTTCACATGTAATCACAAAAGTCCTCACATAACCAAAGCAATCCTGAGCACAAACAGCAATGTTGTGGGGATTGACGTACCAGATCTCAAACCATGTTACAGAGCTATGGTCAGAGCTTGGTCCTAGCATATAAACAGAATCATAGATCAATGGAACATAATTGAATGCCCAAACATTAGTGCATGTAATTTCTGCCATCTGATATTTGACAAAGGTGAGAAAAACACACACTGTAGGAAAGACGGCATCTTCAACAAATGGTGGTGGCAAAACAAGATCTCCATCTGTAGAAGAATGAAATTGGACCCTTATCTATTGCCCTGCACAAAAGTCAATTGCAAATGGAACAAGACATTAATTTGAAACCTGAAACTCTAAAATTATTAAAAGAAAAGATACGCAGTACCATACAAGATATAGGTACAGGAAAGGACTTTCTAAATCGGGCATAACTTGCGCAGGAATTAAGGTCAGCAATCAACAAGTGGGACCTCATTAAACTTAAAACCTTCTGTAGAGAGAAAGAAACATCCTAGAAAGTGAATATGAAACCTGCAAAGTGGGAGAAAATGTTCACCAACTCTACATGTGACACAGTATTAATATCCAGAATACATAATGACTCACTCACAAAACAATCAAGAAATCATGTCCCGATTAAAAGATGGGCTGTGGAACTGAACAGAAGTTCTCAAAAGAAGAAATATAAATGGCTAATATCCTCCTTAGAAAGTGTTCCACATTCTTATTAATCTGGGAAATTTGAATCTAAACCACTTTAAAATTTCATTATACCCCAGTAAGACTGGCTACAATCGATCAAAAGAACAAATAATGCCAATTGCTGGAAAGGTGGGGAAAGGGGAATGCTAGTGGGATTAGAAACTTGTACAACTACTGTGGAAAACAGTGTGGAGAACTCCTAAATTCTAAAAATGAATATACCATATGATTCAGTTACGCTACTCCTTGGCATATATGCATAGGACTCATCCTACTGCAGACGTCATTGTGCATTCATGTTTGGTGTTGCTCTTTTCACAATAGCTGAGAAATGGAAGCAACCCTAAGTATCCCTCAGCTGACAAGTGTTTAATTAAAATGTGATACCTTTACACAATGGAGTTCTTTCTACTCAGTGATAAAGAAAGATGAAATAATGAAATTTGCAGGTAAATAGATGTAACTAGTAACTGTTATATGGTGAAGTAACACAGACTCAGAAAAACAAGCAGTATATCCACATCTGTGGATCTTAGGATTTACTTGACTCAAGAAACCTTAACATATATGACAGAATGCATGAAATCTGGTGTGGAGACTATGGGTTGCAGATAAGAGAGAGGGTATAAAGTTGGTTAAGGTGTTTTGTACTAAATGCATAAAAATTCAATTAAAAACATACATTAAAAAATCTGAAACAACCAGTTAACGATAACTGACCATTCTAGGTTCCTGTAAGTTATTAAGATTTGTGTATTTCTGAGAGGTGTCTGTTAAACAGATTAGTAGGGTATTCCTACACCTAACTTGTAACCTTTCCCCTAGTCTGTTTTTCTCTTTCACCGTACATGTGTCATTTTGCCCTTCCCTAATTTTTCTCAACAACTACTATTATTCTCTATCATAGTTTGCCTTCAATTGTGACAAAACACTCTGACCAGTATCAACTTGGGGAAGAAAGGGTTTATTTGGCTTACATTTCCCATGTCACATTCATCACTGAGGAAGCCCAACTTAGGAATTCAGGGCAGGAATCTGGAGGCAGAAGCAGAAGCACAGCCCATGGAGGAACCCTACATATCCGTTTGGTCTCCTGCTCCATCCTCAGCCTAATTTCTTATACAACACATGACCACCACCCACAGGGTTCTCGGCCCTCTCACAACACTCAACAATCAATAAAATACCCCACGGACATACCACAGTCCAGTCCAATGGAAGCAATTCCTCGATTCAGAGTCCCTTTCTGCAGGTATGTCAAGTTGACAACTAAAGATATCCAGCAAAACTGACCTCTTATCAATTTGAGACACAAATCCATCACTTTCAATAACAGCCCTTCCATTTCTTGTCCCCAAGATATGATGTTAATATTAATATCACAACATAAGACAGTCCAATTTTAAAAGTCCAAAAGTCTACAAAATTTGAAACCTTTTGAATGTTCAAAGTGTTTCTTAAAAGTCTCTTAACTGTGGGCTCCTATAAAATCCAAACAAGTACAGTCTTATTTCAAAAGGGGGGCACACCTAATTAAAACCAAAGTCCATCAAAATAGATCAAGGCTGGACATCTGGGATTCACTCACAATCTTCTGGGCTCCATAGAGCATCAGTAACTCCACTTCTCTGTCTCTGCCTTTCACAATACACACAGTTGATCCTCCAGACCCAGGCAAGCTACATTCCATACCCACTGTTGCCATTGGTGGTCATCCCATGGTCCTGACATCTCTGAAAAGCTGGGGTCTTAACTGAAACTGAGGCTGGATCTTCACCAATGGGCTCTTCTGGCCTCTTGGGGTGTAAAACGTAAGATTCTTTCCATGTCCTTTTCAATCTTGCAAGTCTTCATTGCAACTGAGGCTAATGCACTTCATTCCACTTTCACTAATGGCCTTTCCTGGCATCTCAAAATGCCAAGCCTCAGCTGCTCTCTGTGACCCCTTCAACACCAGAACAGTGCAGGAGACACTTAATACATTATCAAGTTCTGTTTAGAACTTGAGATGGAGACTTGAGCCCCCTCCAGACCACAGCTTCTGTTTGTGGACCCTAAGGAAATACTACCGAGAAGATTTGACCAAAATGATGTTGGTGTCTTCTTAATCACAACTGATTTTTCAGCACCAGCTAACCAGCATCAACTGTCCCAACAAAGCAAAGGTTTCACTTTTTGTGGTTCTGGTCTGTTCTAAATCACAGATGATTCTTCAGTCCTAGCTTACCAGAAACTACAAATTCTCAATGAAAAATATCACAAAAACAGTCCTGATAGTCTCTCCTTCCATTTGAAGTTTCACAAGCTGGGCCTTCATTGTCTACAAATTTTTTAGGAGAAATATCCCAAGTTCCACAGCACTGGCTCACTAATCCCTTGATACTCAATGGCTTTTCTAGGCACAGTTCCAAATGCTTCCACAGTCTTCCCATAAACAACTGGGTTAGGCCTTCAAAATCAATACCCCATTCCTGGTAGCAATTTCTGTTCTAGTTTGCCAGCAAATAATGTGGCAAAACACTGACCAATACCAACTTGGGGAGGACAGGGTTTGTTTTGCTTGTATCTCCCACATCACAGTTCATCACTGATGGACCCCAAAGCAGGAACTCAGAGTGGGAACCTGGAGGCAGAAGCTGAAGCACAGGCTCTGGAGGAACCCTGCTTACTGGCTTTATCCCCTAGTCCATGCTCAGTCTGCTTTCTTATACAACACATGACCACTATCCACAGTGTGCTGGGCCCTGCCACATCACTCAACAATCAAGAAAATGACCCAAAGACATGACCACAGTCCAGTTCAGTGGCAGAAATTCCTCAATTCAGACTCCCTTTAGCCAGGTGTGTCAACTTGACAGCTAAAACTATTCAGAACACCCTATTATAGTCTACTTGCTTTTCTGGACTTACAAGCACATTTGCTCATTTGCATTTGCATGCTGAAGCTGTAAAGAGAAATGGAAGCATGAAATTAGTAGGATTTGTAATTCTATTTTTTGTAGAATATTAGGGTTCTTTATTGTTATATGATTTGAAAATATTTTCTTGCCTTTTTTTTATTTTAGTTAAAAGAAGCATTTCATTACAACAGCATTAACCTATTCAATAAAATTTTTCTGAGCTAGGGTACATCTCTTTCAAAATTGGCTGTACATTTCTAGGTTTACAGATGAATTATTACGCTTATATAATCTTTTACTCATTATAAACTCTATAAGACATAAAATTAAATGAGGTTCCAATGTTTAAAAAAGATCTCCACTGCGTTGTCAAAACACACAGTTTCATACAGAAAAATTCATTTCAGGGCTCTTGATTTTAACTATGTTCATCATATCTCTTAAACAAAAGTTTCTGAACTCTATGGAAATCAGTTATATCTTTTATTTTTGTCTGTGCTTTTTGATTCATATCCAATGAATCATTACATAAAAACAATTTCATCATTTTCAATGTAGATAATAGTTTTAGCAACTCAGTTATTTAAAGACATTCCTTTATTCATGGGATGGTCTCAATATCCTTGTCAAAAGTAATTTGAACACATATTCAAGGGGGTTTTATGAATTTTCCATTATATTGCACTGATCTCAAAGTCTGCTTTTAAACAAGAATAACAAAAATTTGCAATTATTTATTGTAAGATTAGAAATCTGGAAATAAGCTATGATCCATAAATGAGGTGGAAGGTACATTATTTGCTTTTCTGAATCTGTGTTATTTCACATAGTATGACCATTTCTAGTTCCATCCATTTACCGTCAAATTTCATGAGTTCTTCTTCCTTTATTGCTGAGTAGAACTCCATGTGTAAATGTATTATATTTTCATTATCCACTCATCAGTTGAGTGACATTTAGGTTGTTTCCAGCTCTTAGCTATTGTGTAAAAAGCAGCAACAAACATGGATGTACAATTGTATCTTCAATAGGATGAGTCTTTTGGGTATATGCCAAGGAGTGGTATCACTGGGTCAAACCATAGGTTCATTTAGTTTTTTAAGAGTTCTCAACACTGTATTCCATAGTGGTTGCACAAGTTTGAAATCCCAATAGCAGTGAATGAACTTTCCCCTTTCCCCACATCTTCTTCAGCATTTGGTATCATTTGTTCTCTTGATCTTAGTCAGTTTGACAGAGGAAAGATGAAATCTTAAAATGGTTTTAATTTGCATTTCCCTAATTACCAATTATGTTGAATAGTTTTTAAGATATTTCTTGGTTGTTCTGTTTCTTATTTTGAGAACTCTCTGTTCAGATCCTTAGCCCATCTTTTATTTGGGAGCCTATTTTGGAAATTTATTTTATATTCTGCAATATTTATCCTAGCAAGTTTATTTCAGAGGGATTAAGAATTTGTCATGTCTTTGCAATTATCCATTGGAGATGAGCTCACCACTTGGTATATAACTTAAAGTAATAACTTTCCTCCCTGAATCCATCAATAGGCAACAGTTTATCAGTCAGTAGTGGGGTCCTATGATCCCCTTCCTGATCTATGATTAACACTTGACAGTCCCAGTCTTGTGTATACCTAATGGAGAGATACTTCAGGAAAATATCATGTGATCATGTTTATTTCAGTATGTCATTCATCAGAACATTAGCAAAATAACTTGATATTGCTTAAACAATCTATTATGTAGCACTTAGATCTTCAGCCCTATCAAACTAACATGCTTTCTTAATTCCTCAAACTCATGTCCATCTCACATGTAAGACCAATTCGCCTTCCTTCACCAAGAGCCAGAAAATTTAGCCCATTCTAGCATGAAATTTAGGTCTGAAATCTTATTTTAACATCATAAATATTGATTGTGGATATAACATGAAATATGCTTCTATATATAATAATGGATTGATTTGCATACGATAGGTACTTCCATATGGAAACTGAGATAAAGAAACATAATTTACTAATTCCAAGCAAGTCCAAAATCTGGATGTGATATTCCATTCCACAAAAGTTTTAACTTTCTAGAGTTATCCTTTTTGATGCTCAATAGGTCTGAGCATAAATTGGTAGCATCCTTTCTATCACTTTGGGACACAAAATCTCTCTTGAAATTTCATTGCTTAAAAAATATAATTTAAAAAGAGACCCAGAAGGAAATATGAGGAGAATGTTATTTAAGTTTGAGAGAGACATAACAGAGAAGACTAGTTGAAAATTTTGGAAGCTGCTCTGTGGAGGAATATGGGAGCGGGAGATAGTGACATTTTTTTTTAAATTAGAGGTCAAGAAATCAGGAAAAATTGCAATAATCAATGGACTAACATGATGGTGTTAAGAGAGTGAGTGTGAGAGTGAAAAAGAGAAAGTAAGAGAAAGGAGTGAGAGCAAGAGCGAGAGAGTGAGAGAAAATGAGGGAGCAAGTGACAGCAAGAGTGAGAGCAAGAACAAGAGAGAGATAGAAATGGTAATGTTCACAGTGCCAGGGAAAGTAGACTTAAGATTTAGCTAATATCTAGAAAAGGGAAACTGAAAGAGTGTATATCAAAATGTTATGCTTTGGAGAGGTACAACTCAGAAAGCAGGCAAGCTTCAGCTGTGAATGTATGAAAGCAACTGCTTCAAGAAAGGAGCTTTGAGACATGTGGTGGTGCACACCTTTAAACACAACACTCAGAAGACACCAGATCTTTGTGATACCACTGCCAACCTGGTCTACATAGCAAGTTCCAGGCCAGCTAGGTAGGGAGACCCTGTCTCAAAAATAAAAGATAGGAGCTTTGTGTATTTAAATCTTAAGTATATAGTTAAAGGAATAATTATTCCTCCCATTTTTATCAGGTTTTCCAGTGTATCATATGTCTTTCCACCTTCCAGCTCCAAGCTGGTCTTTAGGTATAGAACTGGAATTCATCTTTATCAGAGGAGTTCTCTCACCTTGTCTGAATAAGGAAAGAGGCTGCAGTCTATATAAGAGTATTATCAACTACTGACCAAGGCACTTGATGGTTACTGACCACTAACCATGTTATTTATGTTAGAGAACATGACCCAGTTGAGAAATATTTGCCCAGTTGAGAATCATGTTTCTAATGCTGTTTCCTGACATTGAAGGCGCCTGCTGTCCACAATCAGAAAAGACATTTTGGGCATGGATTGTAGCATTTGTACCAGAGGAAGCTGACACAGATATGCTTATGTCCCAGATGGTCCCTGTGAGCAGCTAGCTGTCTGAAAATGGCTCTTTTCATTCTCTTTCTTCCTGTGTAGCATCTTTCATCATTACCATCCTGCTGGCGAGGTAGCTTTGCTCTCAAGGTCCTGTAGAATATTTCTGTTACCAGAGAACCTGAGTTATGACCTTCCCTTTGAAATTATGTGTTATGGAAGCCTGACTCACTAAAATGAAAACTGAAAAGGAGATACCCTACCTTTTCATCCATACCTGTGCCTTGGGGGCATGTAATAGTAGTGGCAGACTGCTGATCACTGAATTGCCTTTAGAGTGATTTTTTTGTTTCTTTTACTTAGAAAATATCACATTCTTGCAGCCAGATACCTCCATTGTTCATCATTTAGAATTCCAGGAAGAAATACCTCATCAAAAAGCAAATATGAAGCCCAGCAGGGTGGACAGTAAATCTTAAAGATCCATGTCACACATCCTTTGTACACCCCACTGGGGTTGGACTTGAAAGATCTTGGGCAACAGTGAATTCCTAGCTTTACACATTGTAGCCCATTTGCCTGCTCTGCAGCTGGTGCCTTGGAAGGCCAGATGCTATTCTTTCAGTGGCTGTACCTCCTGTCAATCTCTCTATTCCCATGAATGTACCCTTCATGTTACTGATCTGTGTAATGGTTTTGTGTTTGTGGAAGCATTCTACCTCATTTTGAAGGTTTTTCTTTGAAATATTGACACAAGTTGACAAGATTGTCACCTAAATTAGACATTCCAAATGCTTACAGATTCAGAATTATGGCAGGATCCATTCTTCAGCCCTCTCCTGTCATGGTTAAAGAAGTAACAGAGTACTTCTCTGTAAAACAGCAAGCCAAATTCTGATGTGAACTCAGCAGTGAGGTCACATAGGGCATTCTGGAGTCAGTCTATATAATTCTACTGTTATGAGAATATAGTTCTGTAAAATTTCTGAGACGCCCTCTGGCAGTACCTAGTGTTGTCCTGACAATTAAAATTTTAGGGATGTTTAAACTAGCCAGACTTCATGTTTCCAATATCTGGATAACTCAAGGAACTCCATGGCAAAAGATTCAGCAGTTCATAAGACATCAAGTCAGTGCAGGTGTCCTAAGATAGGAAATGTATCTTCTTTTCAACTTTTTGGAAATTACTTTCTTTGGTATTAATTCTTTAAATGTTCATAATAATTCATCAGTGTTCACCACCTATTATTGAGTGTTCTTTGAGTACTGAGTCTTTTTTTTATTATTGATTAAATCTCTTTATTAATTTAAGACTATTATATTTCTGTTTATTTGACTTTTATATTTTCGACTGTGTGATGGAAAGACTATATCTGTTTTATCTAGGTTATTCAAATTAATGCTGTACAAATTTACTGTTATACTAGGTGAAGTAACACAGACTCAGAAAAACAAACGACATATGTTCTCCCTCATATGTGGATCATAGCACTAAATCCTGTTAAATTCCAGGGCCTTTTAATAAGATGATGCTA
Source organism: Nannospalax galili (assembly GCF_000622305.1). Classification (NCBI taxonomy): domain Eukaryota; kingdom Metazoa; phylum Chordata; class Mammalia; order Rodentia; family Spalacidae; genus Nannospalax; species Nannospalax galili. Next base: position 2,607,810 of record NW_008351466.1, on the reverse strand, counting down.
TACAGCAGTCCCTTCTGCATGAAATAACTGCCATCCTCATGACTTCAGCTGAGTCTGATCACTAATAATCATCACAATTGGGCTTGTTGATGGTTTTGCTCATTCATTAAAGGAGGGCCAAACAGGGTCATTGGACCCTCACTAGAGTATACAGCCCCTCTTCCCAGCCAACTGTATATAATTCGGCCCTAATCACACATGGCCTCTTGGATTTGGGGAGGGCTAAAGTATACAATCTGGGGAAGGCTAGGAAAAGAATTCATGACCCAAACTGGTTAAAGGCTTTCCAGTGTGCATACCCTCAGGTCATACATATATCTCAGCAACCATTCAGTTATCAAGGCAGGCAGATCTCTGTGGGAACGAGGCCAGCTGGGTCTACATAGTGAATTCCAGGTGGTCTGGGGCACTAGAACCTTAAAAGGGAATAAGGATTGCTTAGTATCCTCAGGAAAAGAATTCTCACAACAGATGGAAAATTTATTTGTTAATGCTATTATGTCTCACAGTTATTAAAAAAAAGAAAATGAGAATCTAAAAGATGTTAAAAGAATATGGGAATAGAGATATTTTCCAAAATAGAAAACAATGAGAAAGCCTAAGCAAGAGATGAAGGTCTTTTGAGGTTTGTTATGATATATAAAGGATGAGACAAAAATAACATACACATGATCTTAAAATTTCTATGATCATAGTTTAGTCAACTAGTGTAAAGAACAAAATATATATTTATTCAAGGTTTATCTGAGAATATTTGTTTTTTTTTACCCAAGCCTTATCTATATAGCACATAATAATTATAAGTACCAGACTAGTGGAACTAACCTTATTGGAAGTTTAACAGCCATAGTTTGAGGCCTATACTAATGTGATCAAAGGGACTTAAAGGACAGTTTTTGCCCCTTGCCCTTCAAGGTTCACCAAGTTCCAAGGGACTATGAAACATCTCTCAAAATGTCCTGAAACTATGGTGAGTCACCTGTCCTCTTGTTCAGGTAGGACATGGAGAACACAAGAGATGGATTTGAACCAGTTTCCAGTCTATAAAAAGGAGGATCAACTCACAGAAAACATCTCTGATGTTCATTCATCCATGTTTCCAAGTGAAGCCAGCCACCATTGAGCAGGACCTTTGGCTTATATTCACATAGATGGAACTGGTGAAAGAAAGGAGTCAGGAGCTCCTCCCAAGCCCATGTGACCCCTGAGGACCAGATCCTCAAATGAGCGTAAGTATAAAAATAAATTGATTTTGGGGGGCCAACTGTATGGTTTTAAACACCCCAAAGGAAAGTATAACCAAAGAGTAAAGTCATCAGTATATTTCTGTAAGAGTTCAAGGCAGTATACATTCCAGACATTAGGCTTAAGTCTAGATAGAAGTTATTTAGACAATTATTTCTCATTGATGATTTTGTTCCTAACCAGAAAGTGCTGCACAGATGTAAGACTTCAAATCTTGGCCTCCAATACTGTAGTGCCCACCTATAGGTAAGGGAGACAACCAGCTATTGTTCTAAAATGAATGAAGGATTTTAGAAAGGCTCTAGGAGCCTTTGAGAGGGAACTGACACTGATTGTAACCACTCCAACAGCCCTCAAAATACCTGAAAGCAAATCCTGAGTCCATCACTCTAGAGTCCATCCTTGTAAGACAAAAGAAAAATGAGGAGGAACCCAATAGAGAAACTCCAGTGGACTCTCATATGAATATTTGAAAATTGCCCTGTTCTGACTTTTTTCTAGTTCCCTGTCTAGAACTTGTAATACTAATTACTCTTGCCTTTACTTCTCCTTCACAGCTCCTATTTACAATTCAAGACTTTCTTTTCCCCATATAGATAAGAGTTATGCAATTTGGGAGTCTTTTAGATAGACACACTGAAGGGGTATTTCAATCGTTTCACCCTGGGTACCCATTCAGCGTGGAAGAAACCAGAGCAGTCTGCATCCCGGTTCCCTATCCACAAATTGGGTAACCTCTTCAGAGGGTGGTGTGATAATAGGAGGTAGGAATTGGCTAGGCAGTTAGGGTAAAAAGACCCCAAAGAAAAGTAGCCAGTTTCTTGGCTAAAACTCACAGTCTTTGGACCTCTTAGCAACATATTCTGTTCCAAAGGCCAAAGTATTTGGGAGCTTGTATCTAATCCTTAAAAGATTTTAGGGTTACCTCTTCACATGGGGAATGCTAGAGTAGCCAAAAGCCCCATAAAAATAAATTAAAGAAGAAAGAGTACACGAAGTTATCAGAAAAAAGTGATGGGGATTTGGTAGGAGTTCGAGTGGAGGGAGTGGGTATGGATTTGATCAAAACACCTTATATGCATGTATGAAATTCTCAATAAATTATTTATTTACATAAAATAAAATCATGAATCTGGTTAATATAAAAATTTTTTCTCATATAAAATTGGCGGTAATATGACCTTTTACACTTCTTAGTTTATTTGACTCATATCTTTGAATTTTTTGATTATTTTATTACTTTTTCACAATTTTTGATAATTAATTTTTGAGTGCTTCTTGACCCTTCCCCCCAATTCAATCTGCTCTTAGGTCCATTCTCACATCAATTTTGTATTCTTTTTTTTAAGTCCATCTAGTCTAATGGATTAGGATTAGGATTCGGGTTAGGATGAGAGTTTGGGGTAGGGTTAGGGTCTAGTTTGTGTTGCCCAAATACTCTTGGATGTGGGGCCATCCCTTGGAGCTTGACAACTTACGATGGATCACACCCTTAAAGAAAGCTAACGCTCCCTCTCCCAGCAGCTATGAATTTCCAGTAATTCCTCAGCTAGAAGTAGGGCTACATATACACCTCCATACTCCATGTTGGTTTTTGTCTGGTTGAGTTTCACTAATCTTGTACTTGCTGTCACAACCACTATGGATTCACGTCTGCACCTTCTCTGGTGTGTCCAGAAAACACTGTTTCATTCCAGTCATCCACCTCCTCTGACTCTTCCAATAGTTCTATGACCTTTTCCATGATTATCCTTGAGCTTTCAGGGAAGGAATGTGATACAAATGCCTCACTTTAGGCTGGTCATTGCACAATATTTTATTCTGTGCACATCGACTATTTGTAGATTACTGTGTTAATTACCATCCACTGAAAAAAGAAATTTCTCTGATGATGGTTTATAGATGTACCAATCTATGGGCATAGTTATAAGTCCTCAGGACTTGCTTTACTACTACGTCCATATAGCAGAATAATAGTAGTATGTGTTCCTTTAGGGCCTATGCCTTATGTAGCTACAGGTTCTTGGTCCCGAAATGTGCCATGTACGGGTTTCATCTTATGGATAGGACCTTAAAATAACTCAGGATGTGGTTTATTAATGCTATAACATTTTTGCCACTGTAAGATATGACCAGTAGTCACATCTTGCCAGGCCAATCATTAACGTAGCACACAGAACTCACACTTGGGTACAGAGGCTATTACAGAGTTCTACAACTGGTCACAAACATAGAACATATATCTGAGAGATATCCAACACTAAATGATACATCTACAGTGGAACCTCTTTATCTAAGGCTCATAGCATAGTTAAACAGGGGGTAGAGAGAGTACTAAGACATCCATCAACTCTCACCAGTGAAGCTTCCTCCTACAGCAGAGTTTGATGCACACAAAAGACCACAACTGGCTAGCTTTAGAGATTAAGAGACTGCATAATGCCTGTCCCTTATTAGGACTCGATATTAAAACTCATCTACCCATGGCTCAGGGACCATTGTGGAAGAGGGTGTGGAAAGATTGTAAGAGCCAGGGTAGGTGCATGAACATAAGGAAACAGAGGATATCAGTTCACTGGAAATTTGTTCATAAGAACTTGCAGCAATGCTGACAGCAGGCACAAGACCCATGCGAACTCAATCAGACAAAAAGCTAGGACATAACAGGGGAAAGAGGCAGCTAGCCAAAACCCCAGCCAAGGAACTATTGACAAATAGCTACTGTGGGGTGAGGGAGAGTAGATCTTTGTTAAGTGAATGAGCCTAGACAGGCTGACTAGACTTCAGTGGATAGAAATACTTGACAGAACAGGATATAAAAAGCACTGACAAAATACTTGAAATCTGATGAGGGGATATGGGGGGTGGGATGGGAAGGATATTTAAATTTGATTAAGATGTATTATATGAAGTGCAAAAAAAGCTTAATAAAATATTAAAAATGAGAAAAAAACATGTCAGAAGGTAGAATCTAAGGGAAGATCTTAGGAATGGTTTTCTTTCAAGCAATGAAGGAAGGGACTGGAGTCTCTGATTCATTTCCTGACCCTAATTCCTAATTTATAACACTCCCAAAATAATGTACTGAATACACCAATTTCAACAAAAAAGACTGATTATTCCTTTTCTCTTCTAGTAACATGTGTCATATGTTCTAGACACATGAAAGCCAGGCAGTAGAGATGAAGCTTCGAGGTCAGTACCAGCTTGATTTTTCCATGTTATATGACTCAGTTATGTGTGTTGGCAACAGGGTCTTACCAAGCAAGTTTTTGGGGGGTGGGTAACCAAGAGCAGTGCAATAGATACTGTTGACTCCAAAACAGATAACCCCTTCAGGGCACTGGTGTTTTTATTTGTCACCCTGTGGTGTCTAGTAGGTACGTTGTCCACTCATTATATGATGACTCCATTAAAACTCTTTATTTGTATGTATATTTGTATATTTTTAGAAGCTTCTATATAGTAGTTTTCATATGAATTTTTCAAAATGCCTTTAGTGTTAGTTATCCCTCCCCATACTCCCTCCTCCCTCCCACCCCTAACCCATTCAACAGTTCCTGGATCTTTATTCACCTTTCCGTATTTATGTCACTGCATTCTTTATCTCCTATGTTGAAACCCCCCCCCCCATGCTCTGATACTAATTTCCAGATTTCTATGGATTTTCCAAATAAAAAAAACATGTAGAAAGAATGATAAAATCCACATATTAGGATAAAGAATGTGACACTTATCTTCTGGGGTCTGTTACCTCACTCAGCATGATTGTTTCCAGCTCTATCCAATGACCTATGAATTTCATTACTTTATTTTTCTTAATAGCAAACTTTCCATTGCATGCACTTACCACATTTTCAGTATAAGTTGACAACCTGATGGACATCTATATTATTTCCATTTCTTGACTATTGTGAATAGAGCAGCACTGAACATGAATGAGCAAATATCTGTATAATAGGGTATAGAGATTTTTGGATATATGCCCAGGAGTGGTATAGCCTGGTCTTGTGGTACTTATTTTTCTAGCTTTTTGAGAAATTTCTGTATTGATTTTCATAGTGACTATATGATTTCTTACTCTGACAAGCAGTGAATAAATGTTTCCCTTTCCCTATATCCAGGTCAACATTTTGTCATTTTTCCTTCCTTTGAAATTATTCATTCTTTCTGGGGTAAGATGAATTCTCAAAGACCTTTGATTTTCATTTCCCTGACAGCCCAGGATGTTAAGTGTTATTTTTAACACATTTCTTATCCTACTTACATTCCTACTTACTCTTTTTAGTTCATTGTCCCATTTTTATTCTTTTTCAGTTTTTCATATAATATGGATATTAATCCTTTGTCAAACATACAGCTAATAGTGACATTTCCCACTCTGTAGGCTGTCTTTTTACTTGAATGACGTTGTCCTTTTCTGTACCGAAACTTGTTAGTTACATGTCATAACATTAATCAACTGTTAGTCATAATGATATATTCAGAAGGTCTTTTCCTATGACTATAAGTTCAAGCATTTTCTCTACTTTCTCCACTGTCAGATTCAGGGTGTAAGGCCTTATGTTAATGTCCTTTTCCATTTAGAATTGAGTTTTGTGGAGGTGAGAGATAAGGATCTAATTTTATTCTTCTACATGAAGCTATCCAGCTTGGCCAACACCATTTGTTGAAGATACAGTCTTTTCTCTAATATGAAGTTTTGGTCTCTTTTTAAAAAATCAGGTGGACATAGGTGAAAAGACTTATCTCTGAGTCTTCAGTGCTATTCCATTAATCAATATGTCTTTTTAATGTCAGTGCCATGCTTTTTTTATTTCTGTAGCTTTGTAGAATAACATAAATAAAAGATAGTGAGAAAGCCAAAAGTTATATCATTATTTCAGGTTGTTTTGGCTACTCTATTTTGTATGTGTGTTTATCCTAAAGTATTTTAAGATAATCTTCTTAATTGTTGTGAAGAATTGGATTGGAATTTTGGTAGCGATTGTATTGAATCTGAACATTGCTTTCCACAGGATGGAAAGCATTTTCACAATACTAGTCCTACAGATCAATGAACATGAGAGGTCTGTTCAACTTCTGGTATAATCTTCAATTTCTTTTATCAGTGTCTTAAATCTTTTACTATGTATTCCTTTCAGTTCTTTGGGTATATTTATTCTGAGATTTATTTTGGAGGCTCTCATGAATGATTGGCACCCTGGTTTCTTTCTCAGTGTGTTTGCTGTTGTTATATAGGAAGACTACAGACTTTTTTGTATGTTACTTTTGCATCCTGTTACTTTGGTGAATGTGTTTGTCATCTTTATGAGCTTTCTTCTGGAACACTGAGGATGTATTATGTATAGAATCATATATTCTACAAATAAGGATACTTTCTCTTCTACTTTTCCAATTTGTATTCTCATGATCCTCCTCACTTCTCTTATTTCTCATGCTAAAAGTTCAAATGCTGAATTGACTAGGAATGGAGATAGTGAACATCCTTTTCTTATTCCTCATTTTAGTGTAAATGCTTTGAGTTTTGCTCCATTTAGTATGATGATGTCTATGGACTTTTATATTGCTTCCATTATATTAAGTCTCCTGAATCCCCAGTTTCTTTGTGACTTTAATAATAAAGGCTGTTGGATTTTGCCAAAGCCTTTTCTTATGTAACGAGACAATCTTACAGTTTTTGTTCTTGAGTCTTTTTAGGTGATGCATTACATTTATTTACTTATGTGAGACCATCCTTGCATAATTGGGATGAACTTGATTATAGTGGACAATTTTTTGATGTGCTCCTGAATTTTGTTTGCAAGTATTTCTTATTAATTTTCTGAATTTCATATATGTTGATCATATTTGAATATTCTCCACTATCTGAACACCTGAATTTTACTGCGCCCTGAATTTCATATACATTTTAATAAATACTAATGTCTAATTGAGCCAAGTTAGTGTCTCCAAGTGTCCTTTGGTGTGTTTTCATTCACTGGAGCCAGGTTAACATATGTAGCATTACACACTTAAAAGTAATTCTCTCTCTTCCAGGAGGTATTGGATACCAATAGTCCCTGTGCTAAGTTTGGAGATTCATACCTACTTCCATACTTCTATGCTTGGATTTGATCTGACTTGAACTTGTGTGAGTCTTATGAATGTTGTTACTATTTCTGTGAATTCATATCAATAACTTCCCAGCTGGCTCTTACAATCTTTCTGTCCCTTCTTCTGCAATGATCCCTGAGCCTTGGGAAGAAAATATTTGATATAGGAGTCCTATTCAGGGATAAGCACTCTGCAGTCTTATACTGTGAATTTTGGAAAGTTCTGGATTTCTGAGTTAATCACCATCTGTTCCATGAACACCCATATTTATTTATGGCGTGTGTATTTTTCAGCAGGTTTTTGAAACAATAGATTTTCTTCTGGTTTTTCACTCCACCTGAGCATTATTTATCTCTCCTCTTTAATTTTTAGAATATGTTCATCAAAGAGATTGGATTATAACTTTCTTTTTTGGTCTTTGTATGGTTTTGGTATCAGTTTAATACTAGCTTTGTATAGAGTATTTGTGAATATTCCTTCCTTTTCTATTTTACAGAATAATTTGAGGAATATTTGTGTTGGTTCTTTGAAATTCTTGTAGAAATCTATACTATATCCTTCTTGCCCTGGGCCTCTTTTAGTTTGTATATTTTTAATTATTGCTTCTATCTCATTGGATGATAGGATTATATTTAAATCATTTATTTAATTTTAATTGAACTTTTTTAGGCCATATACCTAGAAGTTTATGCAGTTCTCTTAGATATAGTGGCATGTAGATCTTCCAGGGCTGGAAAGATGGCTCAGTGATTGAAGCACTGGCTGCTCTTACAGAGGACCTAAGATAGATTCCCAGAACCCACATGGCAGATATAACCTGTCTGTAATTCAGGGGATCTGACACCCTTCTTTGACATCTGTGGGCATTGCACCATACAGGTGCACTTACATACATGCAGGTAGTACACTAGTACACATAAAAAATATTTTGGAAGTATGTCCTTATGGTACTCTGAATTTCTACAGTGCCTGTGGTATTGTTCCGTTTCCATCTCTGATTTTATTAATTTGAATCCTCCTTCTTTTTCTTCTGGATAATGTGTATAAATGTTTGTCAATCTTGTTACTCTTTTCAAAAACCAACTATTCATCTCATTATTTCCATATTTTTATGCTTCATTAATTTTAGCCCTTATTTCGATGATCTCCTCCAATCTACTGTTTTTGATGCTGTTTGTTCTTGTTTCTCCAAGGCATTCAGGTAAATCGTTGTTATTAATATGTGGTGTCTCTAATTTTTTGATGTAGCCACTTAGTGATACAGGATTCCTCATAGGGATGCCTTCATTGTGTCCCATAGATTTTAATACTATTTTGTTTTCTATTTCATTCAACTGTAATAATTTTAAATTTCTTTTCAATATATGTATTATTTTTGTGCATTTCATACAATAGATCTAATAACATTTAGATGCCCTCCCCTATCCACATCCCTAATAGTTCCCACACTGAATTTCATGCATTATGTCATATATGCTAAGTCATATCCAGTCAAGCATTTGTACGCAGATGTTCCTTGGTGCAAATTCATTCACCTGAGACTAGTCACCCTATCTTTAGTCATTCACTTAAAGATCAACTTTCCTTCACCCCATAGTAATCAGTTTCCAATAGTTCCTCTCCTAAGGTTTGGATTTTTTCTGCCCATTTCCCCAGTTCTATGTTGGGTTTTGGTCTGATCGAGTCATCATGGGTCTTGTGCATGTTCTCACCTTGATGTAAGCACATATGAGCAAGTTTACAGAGGCCTGGAAGACTCTGCTTCCTTATGTTGATACACCAGCCCCGGCTGGCTCTTACAGTCTTTCAATCCCTTCTTCTGCAATGGTCCCTAGGCCATGGATGGGTGAGGTTTAATATAGGAGTCTTGTCCTATTCAGGACACGTGCTCTGCAATCTCTTATTCTTAGCACATTGGCCAGTTGTGGAGTTCTGTGTGCATCACACTCAGTTGTATGAGGAAGCTGCCCTGGTGAAAGTTGAGGGATGTATTTGTATTCTCTCTACCCCTTGTTCCACGACATTCCGTGAGCCATAGATGTTGAGGTTCCACAGTCAATGTGTCATTTAGCATTAGATATCTCTCAGGCACAACAATCTCTCAATTTGAGGAGTTGTGGAACTCTGTGACAGCATATATCTATTCCAAATAGAAGATTCTTTGATGAGTGGTGTATGGTATGGTATACTTGTCTTCAAATGTGAGAATTTATATTTAGCATACAGTAAGAAATTTCATTTGTCTATGACAAATGACAGAAGTAGGGTTTTCTCTAGGATCTATGACCTTTCCAACCATGTATATTTGTCTGTATTTACAGTACAACCCATGAATTTCCTCCCACTGAGAGGGCTTTGAGCCCAAATAGATAACTGGTGATTACCCTCTACATAAATGTGCCACTACTGCACTAATAGAGATAGTTTTCTGTGCCAGTCGTTGGGGTTACTAGACTTTAAAGCTGATTGGACCATTGATTGATTTTCTTCCTTAGCAGATTGCATAGTATCCTCTAGGACTATGAGAACTAGTCTTTAGGGAAGAGACTTCCAGTTCAATACTAGCTCCACTGCTCCAAGTCCTGTGTCTAAAGTAGGCCCTGTCTTCAGCAGCAGGGCCTTAAATTCAAGTTGCAGGAGGTAATCAAGGGCTGTGGTAACAGCCTGAGTAATTTCAGGAATCTCTTGAACTACCCTAACTACTTGAAAGGAGATTTCTCCTGTCTGACACTGTGTATATTTTATATAGCTTTCAGGTATACACATGCAATCATGTTCAAATATTGTATGTGTATTTTTCAAGGGGAGTGGTGTGAGTTAATGCATTTCCCTCTGGATCATCACAGCACTTAAGCTTTATTTTTCTCTCCTCTCTCTCCCTGTCCATCCCTCCTCTCTCTCTAATTAAAGTATACCCATTTTCCCCTTAATGATAGGATACAGATCCTATTATCTCCCTTCTCACACCCACGGTTTGTTGTATGTCCTTCCCTCTAACTTTCTAAACTGAATACCCCCATTTTCACCATTTCCCTCTTGGTAACATCTGTTCCCTACTATCGCCCTCTCTCAGGCTCTTTCTTTCCCTTTTCCTCCATGCGTCCTTTCCATTTACCTGGCTACTGTTGTTACATCAGGATACACACTTGCATATAAGGATTGATATTAAAATCCACAAATGACGAAGAGCATATATTGTTATTTTCTTCTTTTTTTTTTTGGACTGTGTTACTTATTATAACAGTTTCTAGTTCCATCCTTTTACCTGCGAATTTCATGACTTCATCTTTCCTTAACGCTGAGTAGAACTCCTGATTTCAACCTTCACCCAATTCTCATTCCATAATATTTTGTTTAGTTTTCATGAGCTTATGTTCTATAGTCTATTTTGCTATTGATATCAAGCACTATTCTTTTCTGAATGCATAGAATGACTGACTTTATTACATTTTTTGATTTTATTGAGATGTTTTTGTTTCTTGACATGTGGTACATTTTGGATAAAATTTCATGGGCTGCTGAGAAGTGTATTTTTTAGTGTTTGGCTGGAATGTTTTGTACATATCTATTAGATCAATTTGATGTATGATGTTGTTTAGCTCTATAATCTCTAGATTTTGTCCAGATGACCTGTGAATTGGTGAGAGTGGAGTATTGAATTCTCCACTGTCAGTGTGGTTGCTACACATAGCCTTATTTATTTTATGTATATGGCTGCCATTTATTTGCTGTGATACTTTTTAGAATAGTGACATGCTCTTGGGATTTTCCCTTAATGTGTTAGAAATGTCCTTCCTATGTCTTCTGATTATATGTGGTTTGAAGTATGTTATGTCAGATATTAGAATAGTTTTGCTACATTTTAGTATACGTAGCCTGGTTGTTTCTTGTTCCATTTGTTTGTAATTACTTTTTCCATTTTTTTTTACCCTAAGATGGTATATATTATTGATGATGAAGTGCATTTCTTGGGGGCAGCAGAAATTTGGAAATTGTTTTCTAATCCAAACTGTTATTCTGTATCTCCTTATTGGGTAATTGAAGTCATTAATATTCAGAGTCCTTATTGAAAGATGTGCATAAATTCCTGTTATTTTCTTGTGTTGTTCTTAGACCTCTTTTGATTAACTGTTCTGGAATTGCTTATAAACACCCTGTGCTCTCTTGGAAGTGTTCAGTCATCTCCTTGAACTGGAAGTGTTCCTTCCAGTGTCCTTTATATAGCTGGTTTAAGGGCCATAAATTCTTTAAACCAATTTTCATCACAGAAAATATTTCTGTTCTCCTATTTCTTGCTAGATAGCTTTGTTGGATAGTTTTTATGTGATAATATCCTGTGTTAGTATCAGTGTTTTCTAAGGAATTGTAGAACATCAATCAATGAACTCCTGGTTTCAAAGTCTCTATTGAAAAGTCATGTATTATTCTGATGAACCTCCCTTCATATGTATTTTTTCTGGCTTGCACCTTTCAATGTCCTTTCTTTGTTCTTTATTGTGTGATGTGGGGAGTTTCTTTTTCGACATGTCTATGTTTTGTCCTGTATGAGTTTAGCACATGCTGTCACCACTGATATAAGATCATATGGGTGAATTTCCAGCAACTCGGATACCTCTGTTTCCTTGTGATCATCCACCATCTCTGGCGTTTATGATCTTTACAACCCCCTCCTTCCACACTGGTCCCTGAGCCCTGAGTGGTGCTGAGACAGGTATTATCAATGGTGAAATGGATCAAATTGGAGGAGGGACAATCAGACAGGGAGAGACAGAAGAGAGATAAACAATGCTTAGGTGGTGTGGAAAACAATAGGGATATATTAGTTCAAAACCTACTGAAAAATACATATATGATATATGTACATGAATGCATGTGTTTGGCTGAGGTTGTGTAACAAGAAACACATTGCCAGACAGGAGAAACCTGCCTTCAAGTTGTTGGACAGGGTAATCCAAGAGACTTCCAAAATATCACAGTAGAATGTCACAAACCTTGGCTTTCTCCCAGAACTTGAAATCAAGGCGCTACTGCTTAAGACAGAACATAATTTGGATACAAGACTTATAGCAGTGGAGCTGGAACAGACCTTGAACACTAACTCTTACACTTTTAGAGAATACTATACAAGTTGCTAAGAGAGAAAAAAAATCAATCAATAATTCAAACCCAACTTTCAGGCATAATACCCACAGCAATGTTTGCCACAACAACCTACTATCTCTATTGGGATAGCAGTTGTACTTTTATCTTGGTGGTAATCAACAATTATCTAATTAGACTTAAACTTCTCAATGAGAAGGAACTCATGTGTAATCATAGCCAAACATACATGAACGGAGAGGTCATAGTTGCTAGAGAATTGAAATCATTTCTTGTGCATCAAGTAAATTGCTTTTTTCAAGGAACATTGTGATGGAGTACTAATTTCAGCAGGAGACATACAAGCAGATTATTCATGTTGTTAATTTTTGTGTGTATGATGGAACTTAGACCTAGATATTTCAATTTGGATCACACTCATCACATTTTTTAGATCCACTGATTGTATGATCATCTATGTGAACATGGGTTTGAAACTACTCATTGGAGCCTGGTGGGCACCTCAGTGTGTAAACAACTGAAGACAATACTGTCGCTTTTTCAGAATCCACCAGTAACCAATAGTTCAGCAGGGGTAAGGCTCTAAACTACCTCCTCATTCAATCCATGATTGACATTTGATGACCCCAGTCTTGTGTAGGTACATTGGAGGAGCCATATTTGCTTTGAGATCATAATTTCAATGGATGTGCTATATCCAGAGACAGTATTTCACAGAACTCTGCCTATCTTAAGGCCCTTACTTTTTTCCTCCCTCTTTTAGTGATGGACTTGATTTTAGAAGAATGTACTGTTTTGGGTAGAGCACTCAATCACTTATTCTTAGAATTTTGAGGAGCCTTGTGTCTCTGCATTTATTGAAATCTTATCTTTTTAAAACATGGATTCTGTGAATCAATGTCATTCTTGAGAATCAATGCCTTTTACCCACTGAACCATCTTGCCAAACCTGCATTCTGGAGTTTGTGAACTGATTGCTGAATAAGGTGAAACATTTAAGTTCCTTGTGAAGCCCATAAACAGGCTAGAATTTCATAAATAAATTCTGTTTTGTTCTCTCGCATAATGGAGATTTGAAATTCAGTTGATTCCTTCTCATCATACCCTCTGCATGAGGGAAAGTGCAGAGCAAGGCCAGTAAATATAACATGAAACACTTCATGTGTTTTAAATGTATATTTATTTATTTATTTGAGTTTTGTGCATTTCATAAATCTTAATCATATTTATACCCCCTCCCCCATCTTCAGAACCATATAGTTCCCCCAGAGGATTTCATGCATTCTGTCATATATGTTAATGCCTATTCAATCAAGCATTTGTACCTAGATGTTCCTCAGTGCAAGTTCATGGACTGGACTCTAGTCTGCCTATGTAAAGTCTCTCCCTTAAAGAATATCAACTCTCCCACCCCCAGCAGTAATTAATTGCCAATAGTTCCTCAGCTTGAGAAAGTTTGGGTTTGTTCTCCATTTCCCCATTTCTCTGTGGACATTTGCCTGATTGAGTCAGCATGGGTCTTGTGCATACTCTCACCATTGCTGCAAGTTCATGAGAGCAAGTTCCCAGAGACCTGGAAGACTCTGCTACCTTATGCTCATTCACCAACCTTTCAATTTTACACTCTTTACACCCTCTCTTCTGCAATGGTCCCTGAGCCATGGGTGGAAGAGCTTTAATATAGGAGCCTTATCCAGGGTTACACACTCTACAGTCTCTTGTTCTCTACACCTTGGTCATTGTGGCTTTATGTGTGCATCATATTCTGCATGAGGAAGACTTGCTGGCAAGAGTTGAGGGATGCATTAGAATTCTCTCTAACCCCTGTTCCACTATGTTCCATGAGCCTTAGGCATAGAGGTTCTACTGTCAATGTGTCACTTAGGGCTGGGCATCTCTCAAACACATATTCTCTCTGTGTGACCAATTATAGAACTCTGCAATAGCCTCCATCTGTTGCAAAAAGAAATTTCATTAAGGAATGGTGTATGGTGTACTTGCCTCTAAATATAAGGCTACATATTTACATAGTTACCATACAGTAAGAAATTATAATTGCTAGAGACATGACAGAGATAGAAGTATCTATGACTTCTTCAGCCATGTGTATTTGGTTATATTTACAATGTCACCCATGAGTTCCAATGAGAGGTTTTTAATTCCAATTAGATAGCTGTTGATTACCCATAAGAAAACATTGCCACTACTGCACTTCTAGTTTCTTTTGCCAGTCACTGTTGTGGTTATTAAGCTTTGAAGTTGAGGTTGGACCATTGATTGATTTTCTCTCTTAGCAGCTTGCATAGTATTCTCTAGAACTCTGAGAGCTAGTTCTCAAGGAGGAGGCTTCCAGTTCAGTTGCAACAACGTTGCTCCAAATTTTGTGATCAAAGTATGTTCTGTCTTCAGAAGTAGGGTCTTAACTTCAAGTTCTGGGAGACAATCAAAGGCTGCAGTTATATCCTGTATTATTCCGGGAGTCTCTTGGACTACCATGAGCAACAATTCAAAGGGAGGTTTCTCCTGTCTGGCACTGTGTTTCTTCTTATATAGGCCTCAGCTGTACGCATGCACTCATTTTCAGATATTGTATGTATCCTTTTTAGTAGATTTTTGGGTTAATACATTTTTCTTTCAATATTTTTTTTCATTAGATGTTTCCTTTGATATTATAGGTATTCAACTACTTTCTAAAGTTCCTATAAAATTATTTTATCGAGAGAGGAATATTCACTGCTGATGAGAGTTCAAATTAATAAAGCTACTATGAAAATCAGTTTGGAGGTTCATCAAAAAATTAAAAATATACTAACCATATGACTGAGCTATGTCACTCCTGGGTTTGTATCTATTGAACTCCCTTTCTTACCATAGATATATTTGCACATATACCTTCATGTTTATTGCTGCTCTATTCATTATAGTAACAATATGGTACCAACCCAGTTGTCCATCAGCAGATGAATGGATAATAAAAATCTGGTATATATGTAAAATGGAATATTGTTCCATTTGAAAGAAAAGTGAATGTGGCCCTATAGCTCAGAATGTAGAGCTCTGACATAGAAAGAGATGGATCAAGTATTAGAGCACTGACTGCTCTTGAAGAGCATCCAAGTTAGGTTGCCAGCACCAACATGGCAGCAAACAACCATTCACATCTCCACTCCATGGAATCCAATGTCCTCTTTGCAGCTCTCCATGTATTGTATGCATTGGTGCACTTACATACATGCAAGCAAAACACTTATACACATAAAATAAAAATAAAAAATTTAAAACATAAAATCACATAACTTTCAGAAAAATGAGCAGTCCTAGAATGTTATAATATTAAGGAAGATTACCCAGTCTCAGAAAGAAAAATGTCACACTGTTCTCCCACATATGTAGATTCTAGATTATATATACATATATATATACATATATGTATATGTGTGTATGTAAACAAATGAATGTGTATACTATGACATTTAGAAACGTTAATAAAAATCATACTAATAAGTTCACACATATATAGTATACTTCTCATAACATTTTCAGTGAAGCAAAAGTCCTTAAGTGGGCAGTGTCCATATATGATTCCATGAGGGAATGGTACCTTACTGGAAAATTGGAAATGTAACTAATGTCTTTTATTGTTTGAATATTTCTGCACACTATATTTTTTAAGTACTAATAAACTTAGTGTGGTGGTTCGTTTTAATGTCAACTTGCCACATATTAGAATCATCTGAGTAGGGAGCTTCAATGGAGAAATTGTCTCAATTGAACTAATTGATTTGGGGGTGCCCATCCCAAATGTGAATAGCACCTTACGGTTGCATCACTGTCTCCATCAAGTTGATTTATCCTGTTGCTACTGCTACTAATTCTTCCACTGGCATTAGTACTCGCACTCATAGGCTTCCATAGCTGAGTAAGGACCAATGGCTCTTCAGAAACCCGCCAGGTTTTCTGTTCCAGATTAGGAGTGCTGAAGCCCTCAGCCCTGAGGACAGAGCAACTACAGGGTTCTCAGCATCTCCAATGTGATACAATCACTGTGGGACTACTCTGAATGAGAGGCATCCAGCCTAAATGACTGGACAACTACTTGGCTCTCAGGTTCTCAGGTGTGATTTCAGGTGTTGTTACAATTGTAAAGCAAGCCAGAACCCAGCGTGGTTGCTCTGGAGCAGAGGCTAGTGGTACTCTGTGAGGTCGAGGCCAACTTATTCTACAGGAAGTACTTGTCTAAAAAAATCAAAGCAAACCAGTACACAGCATTTGTCCATGGTCTCTGTTTCAGTTCTTGCCTCCAGGTTCCTGTTGAGCTTCTGCTTTGACTTCCTTCAAAGATGGATTTTAACCTGCGACTTGTAAAATGAAAGAAACCCTTTAATCCTCAAGTTGATTTTGGCCATGATGTTTATCACAGCAAGAGGAAAACTAGGAAACTTAGTGTGTTGAAATTGTTTCCAAAATGTAACTTCATTCAGCCTTTATGTTAAACTTGGGAATTAGGAACTAGAACATTCTAAATATTATGTTAAAGTGTCTTCTTTCTGCTAGTATTTTTTTTCACTTCTCAAATCTAGCATGACTAATATTATTTAAGTCTGGAATGGGTTTAATAGATTTGCACTCATGTTTCTGTCTATCTGAATATCAGAATGTTACCTTATTTATAAATGAAATCTATTAAGATATAATCAATTGTCCTTTTGAAAGCACACTGGGTTGGGATACATCTAAACTCCATTGACCTGGTATCCTTATAAAAATATCAGAGGGCACAGAGTAGCAGAGAAAAAGGAACCTTAATAATCAAGGCAGATGTTCAAATTACTGAACTCCAAACCAATGACTATAAGGATCACAGAAAATATCGAAATCTAGAGAAAAGCAAGGGGTAAATTATTTCTCAGAAGCTTTCAAATGAATCGTCTCTGACGACATACTGATTTTGGATTTCTGGACCACTAAACTGTGAATTAGTCAATTTATATTTCTTTAAACCACCTTGTTTGTTCATTATTACGTATTTTAGCTCAAGGATATTAATAAAACTACCCAACAGGATTTAAGGTAGTTTTTTCTCTTTCTTTCTCTCCTTTTTAGTGCTTCCTTTGTTTTGTTTTGTTTTGTGTGTTTTGTTTTTAATATTTTGATTTTGTTTTCTGTGTATGAGTGTTTTCCCTCCATGCATGTACATGCACCATGTGTATGCAATGCCCACATAGGTCAGAAAAAGGTGACCGATCTCTTGGAACTGTAGTTATGCACAGATGTTAGCTAACATGTGGGTGCTGGGATAGTTTCATAGTTTATTAAAACTATTTTTATTAATTCTTTGAGAACTTCATACAGTATAATTTGGTCATATTTCCCCCTTCCTAATGTCCTCACAAATCTATCCCAACCTCCCTACCCACTCAACTTCGTGGTGTTTTTTCCACCATTGATTCCAGTATGTGTTGCCCAGATACTCGGGTATAGAACCTACCCTGGACTGTGATGAACCTACCATGTGTTACAGCATTGAAAATTGACCTTTCTTCTCCCAGCAGCTCTCAAATGCTCCTTCATGATGGTATTTTGTCTGACTG
Organism: Nannospalax galili; assembly: GCF_000622305.1. Taxonomy (NCBI): domain Eukaryota; kingdom Metazoa; phylum Chordata; class Mammalia; order Rodentia; family Spalacidae; genus Nannospalax; species Nannospalax galili. Next base: position 2,589,778 of record NW_008351466.1, on the reverse strand, counting down.
AGTGGGAGCAAGGCTTGCTCATGCTGCCAAAACTGGGGTAAGTTCATATGTGGAATTTCCCTGCTGTTTGGAAAACATTGTTTCCTTGTATTCATTTACCATTTTTCTTCTTATAGTCTTTCCATCCACTCTTACATGAAGCTCCCTGGGCCTTCATGGGAAGGTTGTGATACAGAGGTCCCATTTAGGGCTGAGCAGTCTGAGTCTCTTATTTCCTGTAAGTGGGCCAAGTAGAATTTAGAGAGTACATATTTTTTTTTATTCCAACCCATGTAGATCATTATATTTAAAGTGGTGTTCTTCACCACAGAGTATAATGTTGCTTTATTTGATTTTTAATCTGATGTCTAATTTTCATTTTACATGTTCAGGTAATTTGTGCTTTATTTGATTTTCATTGTAGTTAGATGTAAGTCTCAAATATTGCTATTTGTTTTCAATCTGTCCCATCTGTTGTTTGTTTTTCATTTTTCTGGACTTTTAAACTGATTAAATGTTTTTCTAGTCCAAATTAACTTTCTATTGTATTATTAATTATATTTCTTTATTTTATTTGACTAATAATTTATTTCTCAAGCATTTATTATTAACATTCTTATCTTCTTAATGTCAAACTTTCAATATTGTTTGCTTCTAGTGTAGTGTGAATCTTTACAATATATTTTCATTTCTCTTCCACTCTTTGGTTCAAATTTAAAAATACATTAATTCTCCATATGTTATAAACTCTGAAATGCACTGATATTAATTTTGCTTTAAAATACAATTGTTTTTCAGGAATACTGAAAAATTAAAAGATTTTGTTTAATTATACTTCACATTCACATTTCTAAATTTTTGTATGTAGAATCATAATTACATGTAGCATTCTTTCGCCTTTGCTTGAGAAATTTTCTTTAGTGTCTCTTTGATGTAAATCTTCTGGCAATGATCTCCTCTCTCCTCTCCTCTCCTCTCCCTCTCCTTGTCCCTCGGGCCTACGAGGTCGACCAGCTGTCCGCTTCGGACTTAGTGCAAATTTTGTCATCCTTCGGGTCGACCAGTTGTCCCTTTCTCTCCGGGCGTTTCTGAAATGCCCCATATAGATCTCTCTCTCCTCTCCTCTCCTCTCCTCTCCTCTCCTCTCCTCTCCTCTCCTCTCCTCTCCTCTCCTCTCCTCTCCTCTCCTCTCCTCTCCTCTCCTCTCCTCTCCTCTCCTCTCCTCTCCTCTCCTCTCCTCTCCTCTCCTCTCCTCTCCTCTCCTCTCCTCTCCTCTCCTCTCCTCTCCTCTCCTCTCCTCTCCTCTCCTCTCCTCTCCTCTCCTCTCCTCTCCTCTCCTCTCCTCTCCTCTCCTCTCCTCTCCTCTCCTCTCCTCTCCTCTCCTCTCCTCTCCTCTCCTCTCCTCTCCTCTCCTCTCCTCTCCTCTCCTCTCCTCTCCTCTCCTCTCCTCTCCTCTCCTCTCCTCTCCTCTCCTCTCCTCTCCTCTCCCTCTCCTCTTCCCGCGGGCCTACGAGGTCGACCAGCTGTCCGCTTCGGACTTAGTGCAAATTTTGCCATCCTTTCCTAATCATCAACATTTTTACAGTTTTTTCTACTTCCTGAATACTTAGATCATATTACAGTAGCTATTTTGATAACCTTGTTAAATAATTCTATAATCTCTTTAATTTCTATATCTGGTCATATACATTGCTTTTCTTTATAGCTATAGATAATATGTTCTTAAGATTTGCCTGCATTTGATTAATTTTTCAATGCCAGGTGTCATACTTAGGGCCTTGAACATAATAGGTACATGCACTAGCATTGAGCTAGACTATCACTCCTTAATTTTTTGTTACTTTTTAAATTATTTTATTTACATTTATTTTATACCTATGAGTATATTGCCTGTGTGTATATAACTGTACCTGTGTTGTGTAATGCCCACAGAAGTCAGAAGAGGGCATCAGATTCCTCTGGATCTGGAGTTACTGATGATCGTTAGCCACCATGTGGGTGCAGGAAAACAAACACCAGTTCTCTGCAAGAGCAGTCAGTGCTTTCAACAATTTAGCCAACTCTCCAGTCCCATGATGCCTTAACTTTTAATTAAATTACATTCCTACTAGTATGTCCACTGTTGTGTGCTGTACTTTGTTGTTATTTCTACTACTGTTGGAATTTATTTTGATATTCAGATAAACTAACTGATGTTTAATGTTTGGGGATTTATTTTTTGTTTTTTATTTGTTAATATTTTAGTGTGTATATCATACAGAACATCCCAAACAATGTTATTCATCTATATACCCACTTCCCAAATGGCACCCTCCCATAGCCTCCGCCCCAGCTGAAGCCCATATACTCTGTCATCCCTATTACTGTCCACTGTGTTGTCAATGCCCCCAGCCTTTGCCCACTGCTTGTCTATCTACTGAATCTAGTCAGACTATCCACAGATCCTTGTTTTAGGAAGATCAGCTGTTCCTCATCTAGCAGCAATCAGTTGTCAATATTCCTTTAGATAAGATTGAGATCTTCTATTCATTTTCCCAGTTCTATGCTGGGTTACTATCTGGGAGTCCCTTTGGCCACCCTGGCCAACAACTCAAAAGAAGGTATCTCCTGTCTGGCATTGTTTCTGGTTATGTAGCCTTTAGCCATATATATGGAGTCTTTAAAAAACTATATTTACACCTTTAATTTTTGGTTATACTTTCCTTTAGGGTGTTTAAGACCCTACAGTTGGCCCAGATTAACGAATTTATTTTTACTCTTAAGGTCATTTGTGGATCTCTTCCTCAGGTGTCACATGCGCTTGCTAGAAGCCCCTGGTGCCTTTCCTTTACCAGTTCCACCTATGTGGATATAAGTCAAAGGTCCTGGTCAACCATGACTAGCTTTGCTTTGAGTCATGGAGGAAATGTTTCCTCTGTGTTGACCCTACTCATTGTAGACTGGACACTGGTTCAAGACCATCTAGTGGGGTCGCCACAGCCTCCTTGATCAAGAGGACAGGTGACCCACCACAGTTACAGGACATTTTGAAAGATGCTCATAGTCCCCTGAAACATAGTCGGCCTGTGAGAGCAAAGAGCAAAAACTGTCCTTTATGTCGCTCTGACCAAATTAGTATAGGCCTCAAAGTATGGCTGTTAAACATCCAAGAAGGCTAGTTCCATCAGTCTGGTATTTTTATTTGCCATGTGCCATGTAGATAAAAGCTTGGGCAAAGAAACGCATTCTCAGATAAACCTTGCCTCGACAAATATTATATTCATTGATCTTGTTGTATGTATAATTTGTCTCTAGGTTTTTGGAATAATATGGGTCCTTCTGTTTTTTCAAATCTAGCTAGGCATTATTTATCTCTTGCATTGTCTACAGTTCCACTATGGTTTCCCCACTTAAAATGCCCCCATTTTTCCCTTTTCTACCTTAATAATATCTTTCTCCTGTGGTCCCACCTCTCTTGAGCTCTTTCTTTCCCTTTATCCCCAAGGTTCCTTGTAAAACCCTTCCTGCCCCCTCCCCGTAAAATAACCCCATTTTTATCCATATCTCCCTTATTAACGCCTGTGTCCTACTGTTCTTCTCTTTAAGATTGTTTCTTTTCCTTTACTTCCCTGGTACCTTATCACTGTCCTGGTTCCTGTAGTTATGTCTGGATACATATTCACTTATCAGGATTTGGTAGTAGGATCCACACATGAGGCAGAATATACATCAATTATTTTTTCTGAGTCTGTATTACTTCACTTAGTATAACAGTTTCTAGTTCCATCCATTTACCTGAAAATTTCATGATTCCATCCTCTTTAATTCTGAGTAAAAGTCTATCATATAAATGAACAACATTCTCATTATCCACTTGTCAGTTGAGGGACACAGGTTGCTTCCACCCCTTAGCTATTGTCAGAAGAGCAGCAACAAACATGGATGGACAAGTGTATCTGCAATAGGATGAGTTCTTTGGGTATATGGCCAAGGAGTGGTACACAGGGTCAAATGGAAAGTCCATTTGAAGTTTTTAAGAGTTCTCCACCTGCTTTCCATAGAGGTTGAAAAAGTTTGCAGACCCACCAGCAGTGGATGAGCGATCCCCTTTCCCCACATCCTCTCCAACTTTTGGTATCATTTATTCTCTTGATCTTTGCCAGTCTGACTGGGGTAAGATGAAATCTTCAACTGGTTTTAATTTTCATTTCCCTAATTTCCAGTGATGATTCTTGACCATGTTTCCTGAGCAATTGATGTAACATTTTGAAAATCCTTCCTTACACCTATATCTTATAAGGTATTGCCAGTGTTTTCTTCAAGCAATTTCATACTATCAGGATTCACAATGAAGTCTTTGATTCATTTGGAGTTGACTTTTGTGCAAGTGCAAGATAGGTGTTTAGTTTCATTCTTCTACAGGTGGAGATCCAGTGTTTCCAGCACTATTTGCTGAACATGCCTTCTTTCCTTCAGTGAATGTTTTTGGCCCTTTGTCAAATACTCATGTTTGGGTCTTCAGTTTTGTTCCATTGATCTATGGGTCTACTTTTGTGCCAGTACCACGTTGTTTTTATGACTATAGTTCTGTAATGCAGATTAAAATCTGGTATAGTAATCCCCCCAGCATTGTTCTTAGTTTTCAGGGTTTTTTTTTTTTTTTGGCAATCCAAGGTCTTTTGTGCTTCCATATGAATCCTAGGATATTTTTTTCAGCTCTGTGAAAAATGTCATGGGGATTTTCATTGGCCTTGCATTGAATCTATAAATGGCTTTTGCTAGGATGGTCATTTTCACAATATGAATTCTTCCAATCCATGACAATGGGAGGACCTTCCATCTTCTGATGTCTTCCTCAATCTCTTTCTTTAATGGTATAAAATTTTGATTGTAGAGTTCTTTAATGTCTTTGGTCAGGTTTATTCTGACATGACTTTTGCAGCTATTGTGAGGGAAGTGTTTCCATGTACCCTTTCTCTGATGGGTTATTATTGGCATATATAAAGGCTACAGACTTTTGTAGATTAATTTTGTAACCTGACACTTTACTGAAAGTGTTAATAATTTCTAGGAGTTTTCTGGTGGAATTTTTGGCATCTCAAATATAATATCATCTGCAAAAAGGGATAATTTCATCTCTTCCTTTCCAATTATTATTCCTTTAATTTCCACCTCTTGTCATATTCATCTTGCAAGAGTTTCAAGCACTATGTTAAAGAGGAGTGGAAATTGTGAACAGCCTTGTCTAGTTCCTGATTTCAATGGGAATACTTCTAGTTTTTCTCCATTTAGAATGATGTTGCCCATAGGTTTGTTACATACAATTTTAATTATGTTGAAGTATGTTCCCTCCAGTCCAATTCCCTCTAGGACTTTGAACATAAATGCATGTTGAATTTTGTCAAAGGCCTTCTCTGCATCAATTGAGATGACCATGTGGTTCTTGTCTTTGAGCCCATTTATATGATTTATGACATTTATTGACTTACGTATATTGACCTATCCCTGCATCTCTGGGACAAAGCCGACTTGATCATGGTGGATCACCTTTTAGATGTGTGTCGGTATGTGGCTTGTAAGTATTTTGTTGAGAATTTTTACATCTATGTTCATCAACAATATGCATCTATAGTTTTCTTCTTTGGTTATATCTTTACCTGGCTTTGGTAGTAGAGTGATACTGGTTTCAAAGAAGGAATTTGGAAGTTCTCCCTCCATTCCTATCTTTTTGAATAAATTATGTAGTATTGGATGTAGATCTTCTTTAAATGTCTATTAGAATTCTGCTGTAAATCCATCTGGTCCAGGGCTTTTTTTAGTCAGGCGGTATTGTATTACTGTTTTAATTCCCTAATGTGTTAGAGTCTGTTTACGCTGTTAATATCTTCTTGGTTTAGGTTTGGTGGTTCCCATGCTTTTAGATACCTGTCCATTTCTTTTATGTTTCCAAATTTAGTAGCATGTGGCTTTTTAAAGTATTCCCTTATAATGTTCTGGATCTTTTGGTGTCTGTTGTGATCTTTCCCCTTTCATCTCTGATTTTGTTGGAGTTGCTCTTTCTTTCTTTTAGTTAACTGGGCTAGCACTCTATCAGTCTTGTTTATCTTTTCAAAGAACAAGTTCTCGGATTCTTTGATTCTTTGTATTGCTTTCTGTGTTTCTCTTTTATTAATTTCTGCTCTGATTTTTTTTATTTCTTCTTATCTGCTGGGTTTGGGTTTCATTTGTTGTTGTTTTTCAAGTGTCTTGAGTTGAAATGTTAAGTCATTTATTAGTGTTCTTTCAGATTTTTTAAGTTTATAACTTATAGTTATAAACTTTCCTCTAAGGATTGCTTTCAACATACCCCAGAGGTTTTGTGTGTTGTGTTGTCCTTTTCATTTAGTTCCTGGAATACTTTTATTTCTTTCTTAATTTCTCCCTTGACCCACTCATCATTCAGGTGTGTGTTGTTAATCTCCATGTGTTCATGTGGTTACTAGAGTTTCTTCTGGTGTTGATTTTAAGCTTTACTGCATTGTGGTCTGATAGAATGCATGGAGTTAATGCAAACTGTTTGTATTTGTTGAGGATTGTTTTGTGCCCCAGTATGTAATCAATTTTGGAGAAGTTTTCATGGGGCACTGAAAAGAAAGTATATTCATTGGTGATAGGGTGGAATATTCTGTAGATGTGTGTTAGGTTCATTTGATATATGGTATTGTTTAATTCAGATGTCTCTCTGTTAATTCTCTGTCCTGTTGACCTAATGGACACAATTGTTCATGATTGTAATATCTTCTTGGTTTATTGTTCCTTTGATCAGATATCAATGGACCTCTTTATCTCTTCTGATTAATTTTAGTTTAAAGTCTATTTTATCAGATATTAGAATTGCAACACCTGCTTTTTTCTTAGTACCATTCACTTGGAATATTTTTTCGATCCTTTTACCTTAAGGTAGTGCCTGTCCTTGAAAATGAGATGAGCTTCTTGCACATAACAAAAAGATAGGCTTTGTTTCTCATTCCACTCAACATACACCTGGCCTGTGTCTTTTGACTGGGGTGTTCAGTCCATTGATATTTACAGATATTAATGAAAGATGGGTATTGAATCCTGTCATTTTTATTCCTGTTCACATTCTTGATATAGCTTTGCATTTCCACAGTTATATCTTCATTGAATTTCTTTCTGTAACCCCATGGGTATAGTCATTCTTTTCTTTAGCTCTTTGAATTGCTTCAAGAACACTCTCGGGGCCTGGTTTTGTGGACATGAATTCTTACAGCCCATTTATGTCATGGAAGATTTTTCTTTCCCCTTCGACTATAATAGACATTTTGGATGGGTAAAGTAATCTGGGTAGGCATCTATGGTCATTTAGAACTGGGAATACTTCGGTCCATGCTCTTCTGGCTTTCCTGGTTTGCACTAAAAAGTCAGCTGTAATCCTGATGGGTTTTCCTTTATATGTGACTTGTTTTTCTTTTGCAGCTTTCAGTATTGTTTCTTTGTTCTATACATTCAATGTTTTTACTATGCTGTGCCATGGAGAGTTTCTATTCTGGTCTTATCTATTTGGTGTTCTATATGCTTCTTGTATATGTTTGGGTGTGTCTTTTTTCATTTTGGGAAATTTTCTTTTACAATCTTGTTGAAGATCTGGTCCATACCATTATCTTGAGATTCTTCTCCTTCCTGTATGCCCATGATTCATAAGTTTGGATTTTTTTGTTTGTTTGTTTCTCTTTTTTCGGTGTCACACAATTCTTGCATATTCCATTCTTGTGTTTTCTTACATTTTTCTTAATCTTTGCTTGATTGGTCTAATTTGCCCACTTCGTTTTCCAGTCATGATACTCTGTTTTCCATTTTATTCATCCTATTGGTGAGGCTTTCTTCGGTCATTTCTAATTGGCTTACTGAGTATTTCACTTCCTTCTTCATTTCAACCTGAATATTCTTCAATATCTCTAACTCTTTTCTAAATTCATTGAGAAGTTTATCCCTATCTTCCTTTAGTTCTTTGATTTCTTTGTTTCTGTGTTCTTTAAATTCACTGAATTCTTTCATCATGTTTATAATTGTTCTTTTGAGTTCCATGTCCTATGTTATCTCTCAGGGGTTCTCATTGTACTCCTCTAGAGGACTATTGGTACTTGGTGGGGATATATTATTTTGATTTTTCATGTTACTATTTTTTGTCTCTGACTTTGACTTGTGAATTTCTTTTGTAGTTTCTGATTCTTGTGAGAGATTCAAGCCTTCCTTTGTTGAGTTTAGGTCTGCTTCTTTTTGTAAACTTTATGTGCCTTTGTGGTTTACTTGTTGGGCATGAAAAGCTGTTTGGTTTAGGCTTCAGGCTCTTTCTCTTGATTTTATACTGGAGTGGCCAAATTGCTTTGGATGTCTGGAGTCCCCACAGAGGCCAAAGTCAGATGAGGATCAGATGCACTCAGACTTTCTCCTAAGGTCTGGATCCCTCCAGGAAAAATGCTGCCCTCAGGAATTTGGGGGCTGCACTGGCCTGGGAGCACAGCCGAGAAAGATGCTGGTCTCAGGAAGCTGGTGGCTGTGTCTTTCAGGGATGCAAATGGAGGTGGGGGAGGAAAGAGGCTCTGAGGGCTCCTGGGGACTACTGGGAGGAACTGGGTTGGTCTGGAAGCAAAGGATCAGGAAGCAGTGGGGATTCTGGGCCAGGAGGACAGTCCGGGGGTCTGAGGTACGAAGACAAGAAATGGGCCAGTACTCAGGCTAGAAGGGGATCTGGGAAGGTGAATGAGTCGAGTGAGTCAATGAGAGGAGGGCTGCGGGACCTGTGCCCCTAGGAAGGGTGCTAGCACCAGGAAGCTGGTGGCTGTGCTGTCCTGGAATGAGAAGGTGGTGGGGGCAGGCCTGGGCCCAGAGGGCTCCTAGGGACTGCAGGGAGGAACTAGTTTGGTCTGGATTCAAAGAATCAGGAAGCAGTGGTGGCTCTGGACCTAGAACTCAGCCCCTGTGTCTGGCGTGCCAAGACAAGAAATGGGCTAGTAACCAGGCTAGGAGAAAAGACGGTGGGGGAGCTGGGAGGGTGAATGAGGCTGGGGGAGTCAAGGCACGGTCGGAGCTGTTGTACTTACCCAGGAAAGGTGCTGGCACCAGGACGCCCGAGGCTGTGCAACCCAGGGAAGCAAAGGGAGGTGAGAGGGGCACCAGACTGGGTTTTTTTTTTCTGGATTCTGGAACATTATTTGATTCATTTACTAGAGAGCTAATTTAGCCCTTATACTCAGAACACTTTTTCAAGGTCTTTATTAAGGCTGAATATGTTTGAATGTTTTTTGATATTTGTATTTTTGAAATACAGTTCTGGGAAAAATAGTAGATACATCAAGGAAGACAAAACTACTCTTTAAATAATATATTATATGTGTATTAATTACCTTAAGTTAGATACCAAATTAAAGACAGTCCACTTGAAGAGTGACTAAATATGAAACAGAGATATTTCTTATAGAAAAATAAAACCTGGGTGATATATCATACATAAAATATATGCAGAGATGAATGAGAAGCAGAAATGAGTTAATGTTAAAGAACTAACGTGGTTAAATCAGCAAAATGTTTGCTTTGAATTGATTCTATACGATTTTATATATATATGCATATTTCATATGTACATATACAACACATATACATATATATGGTAGAGTACATGAAATTGGTGGGGGTAGTAAGGAGGTGCAGATATGAAAGGGTATCTAATTATAATCAATATATATCGTATGAAATTAATAAAAATTCAATAAAATGGAAAAATAAACATTCGCTCTGCTAAGTCAGGAAATGGTTTATTGAATAAAATCAGAAATAAAAAAGGAAACATTAAGAGTTATACTACAAAAACACAATGCAACTTTAGAGACCGATATGAACAATTAAATGACAATAAATTTTAGAAAACAGAAGAATTAAATAGGCTTCTATACATTCATAATCTATCATTTTATAACTAGGTAGCCAGAGAAAATCTAAATATACCAACAACAAATAATTAAATTGGTCAGTGGTAAATAGTATTCTCAAAGGTAACACCCACCCATCCATAGTGACCCATGAGTATAATCGCAGCATTTAGGATCAGAGACTGGAAGATTATAAATTTGAGGCTAGCCAAGGAAACAGTCAAATTTGCTTTAAATGCAGATAGATGCAAAATATTGGATGAAATGATAGATAACAGATGATAAATCAATGACAGATGGATGGATAGATTATAGATAGATGATAGATAGATAGATGATAGATAATTGATAGATGATAGATAGATAGATAGATGATAGATAGATAGATAGATAGATAGATAGATAGATAGATAGATACTGCTCCAATCTGGCTCGCTCATAAAATTATCCAAAATATTTTAAAACTAATGAGCAGCAACTATTTTCAAAATGATTATGAAATACATATACTTCATTGTCTAAGGTCTGCATGATGCTGGTACTAAAACCATATGAGAACACAATGAAAAAAGAAATTTACAGGCAAATAAGTCTTAATGATGCAAAAATCTTCAACAAAATATTACCATACTGAATCAAAATTCAAATAATAAGCATTATCCATGATGCCAAAGTAGAATTTATCCCAGCGATGTGAAAAATGAATATCACACAGAAATAAATGTAAATAAAACATACTATAGAAATAATAAAGGATGAAAAACATTTGAAAAGCAGAAAAATAATTCTATCCTATTTAACATAATTTTATGATAAAATACTCCAAATATAGGTCTAGTAGGCAAGAGATATAAATAAAGGACATCCAAATAGGAAAGTAAAAGCTGAAATTGTCCCTGTTTCCAGATGATATGATAGTATATATATGAAAACCTAAAGAATACACACGAAAATATTAGAACTGAAAAAAAAATTTAGTAATGTCTCAGGATAGAAAGTAACATTGAGAATAAGTAGTTTTGTATATTACTCAATCAAAATTTCTGAGAAGGAAATAAATAAATTAATCTCATTTACAGCAGTTACAAAAAATACCTCACCCTATAAATGAATTTAACCAAGAACATGACTGAGCTGTAGAATTATAAAACACCCTTGAAATAAATTTAAGTGGACAGAAAACAATGAAAGACATATGAGATTTATAGATTGAAAGAAGTAATATTCTTATTTTTCCTTGACTGAAGCATTATAGAGGTGAATTGGAAGTCTTATCAAAATACCAATGGCATTCTTCAGAAAAATATGAAAATAAAAACTAAAATTTTTATTCAACCACAAAAGTCCACAAGGAGCTAAAACCTTTCTAAGCAAATGGAAAGCATCTGTCAGCACTTCACTATCGTATTCCCAAACATACTACAAGGCTCTATTTAAAAAAGAATCTGGCATTGATATTAAAAACAAATGCAATGGTGAATGGTACAACATAGAGGATCCAGAAATAAACTCAAGTAGTTATAAGAAAAAATAGTTTTTACAAAGACATCAATAACATCCAAAGAGTAAATGTTAATCTCTTTTAAAATGGTGTTAGGATAACTGCTATATATATCTAAAAGAAAGGAACTAGACCTTTCTCTTCACATATACATAAATTACCTCAGAATGGATCAAAGCCTTAAACAAAATACCAGGAGCTATGAAACCACTAAAAGAACACATTACAGCAGTGCTTCAAGGCATTGGTTTGGGAAGTAGCTTTCAATATAATCCCAAATGTACAGGCAATCGAAGCACAATAGATGGTTTTGATTAAATTGAACTGAAAAGCTTCTGCAAAGAAAATTGTAGCATCAAAAGAGTGAAGGAAAAACCTACACGTGCAAAAATACTTGATACAAACACATCTAACAAAGGATAAATAAGAATCCAAATAACACAAAATAACCCAATAAATCACAAAAATAATCTGCTTAAAAAGGGAGAATTACAGTCATTTATCTGAATATTATATGAAATTGGCCAACAGCATATGAAAAATTTCTCAAAACAATAATCATAGATATCTTGATGAGGAGATGAAGTATGAGGATATCTATAGTTGAATTAAATTAATATTTCATGATAGGCAGTAAATATGATCTTGGATGTTCCCAATATAAAGAGGTTATAAATATCTAAACCCAGTAGATCTGTGCCAATTACTATGATCTATTCAATCTACATTGTTTTTTATTTAATGAATTTTCACACTGTATTCTATAAGTACAAATGATTTTTAATATGGTATGGTGTGGTGTATGTGCGTGTGTAGCAGGTGTGCTCATGTGTCTATATAAGTGTTGTTGTTTGGATGTGTATAGTCCCTGATAGGCTTATATGTTTGAACAGTTGATTGCCAGCTGCTGACTCTACTTGGGAAGCTAATGGAGCATTAAGGAAGTGGAGACTTGAAGGAAATATCGCTCTGGGAGTGAGGTTTGAGGTTTTATAGCCTGACCCATCTTCTTGTTCTCTCTGTCCTTCCAAACTCCTGATGTAATGTGACAGGCTGCCCTCATGCTCCTGCCACCTTACCTTCTGTGCCATGACAAAGTATTTCCCTTCTTGACCTATAGGCCAAAGTTAATTTTGTCAGGGTATTTTTATTATAGGAACATAAACAAAACTATGACAGTAAGTGATAAAATGTAAAGATAGAAAATATTCTAACCAATAGGTTAGGATATCTGTGGTGTCACAAACCATAACTAAATACAACAAAGTAAAAAAAAAATATCTTAAGAAAAAGTTTTGGTATAATGTTCAACATTTCACAAGGACAGAACTAGAGTGACAGTCAAACAATGTAGTATGATTAGCAATGACAGACATAAGTTTGACCAAAAGAGATCCTGAATACTTGGAAACCTCTAGGGGTGGAAGCAAGTACTAATCAGATAAAATAATGAGTCTTTGTTAGATCTGATTTAATCTCAGGAGCATAACCAGAGATGATAATTAGTCTGCTTCTGAATAGCTTCTACAGCTATGCTTTGACACTTATGATTTACCTCATGGATGCATCTCTGAAGTACAGAAATATAAACATGAAAATAACGAGCATGTGTAGGTGTGTGTGTGTGTTATAGGCAAACATGGAATTATATCTGAATTTATAATGATTCCCTCTATATATCCAGTATCATATTATAAATAGATGGGTGCGTAATTCTGTTTTTAAGTATTCAAAATATTTCAAATAATCATTTGCAGCTATTTAACATTTGAAGATAGTTTCTCCAAACAGGTTCATTCACTCATACGTAACCCAGACCACAAAGATAATTACAGAGTTATATGCTAAAAGACTCATTACATTGAAACTGCAATGATATATGCAAACAACCTGTGCAGTACCTGCAGTGGTCATGAGGTGGGGTGTAAAGAATTATTTATGTCTTATGTCACAATCCAAGTAAATTTTAATGAAATATAAACATCCATCTTAACATTTCTTGCTATTCAAAGGAGACAGGAGTCTTTCAAAGCCACTGTGAGAATGCAAACATTTTACAAATCAGCATATTTATGTATCTGTTTTATATTTCTTATTTATCCTTCTACTTCTCATATAAATTTAAATAATATAACAAAGAATAAAACAATTTTAGTCATTGTGCATTTTCGTGCATATTTATGAGGGAGTGGGGTGTATGTGTGGAAGGGAATGTGGGTTGTTTATGTGCTATAGAATGGGGAAAAGGTATATTTCTTTCTAACAAAACTATACATATCTTAGCAGTATCTGATTTGAGTTACATCTTATACATTCTTAGCTGTCAAATTTGAATCCTTAGTGATCGTCTACAGCATATGCTAATAGAACAGTAGCAACTATTATATTTTGTTGGGTTGTAATTTGTTCTAATTCTATTTATTTTGTCTCCTGGTTAAAGTTCATATTTTTCATTTATAGGATTCTTCTGTAAACTCTTCAAAATTTACTAAGAACAAACAATTTCTACTGAGATTCGTGGATGGTACATTATTTTTTTCAAAAAGCAATAGATTTAATTGTTTCTTTCCTTTTAAGCACAAATTTTTATCCACTGAACTACTTGTTTTATTTTTGGAAAGAAAATATCCCTATACTGACTTTGCTAGATGAAAATTTTCTGCACCTACTAAACATTGTATTAGAACTCAGATATTATTTTGACACTGACCTAAATAAGTCTTCCTTATTCAATTTTTGGAAATTTCTATTTTTCATAGTGAAAAGACATCAAATCTTGGTAGGAGTTCAAGCTATTAAAACATTCCTTCCTTTCAGTGAAAGTCTATATTTATAATTTTATTTGTAAATTTTAAAGTCCATGTGATGCCACTTTTCATAATTCTTTCCAGATATATATTGCCCTGACCCTCTTAAAAATATTCCATTGTTAGCCGGGTGTGGTGGCGCATACCTTTAGTCCCAGCCCTTGGGAAGCAGAGGCAGGTGGATCTCTGTGAGTTGAACGCCAGCCTGGTCTACATAGTGAGTTCCAGGCCAGCTGGGACTACAGAGACCCTGTCTCAAAAAAACTAAAAAAAAAAAAAATCCAATGTTAAGGTAAACTTTTAACAAAATTACCAAGACCTGGATCTGGAGTTAATTATATTAATCAAGGCTATTGAAAGCACAGCTCAACTTCCCAGAAGAAAGAATGAAGATACTTACATATTGTCATTGGTATATTAAAGGAATAAACTAAAGGACGTTTGTAAGTAAATATAGTGCATTTGTCTAGTAGTTTGAGTGAGAATATCTCCCATAGGTTCAGATATTTGAATACCTGGCCCTAGTAGAATTGTTTGTGGATGTTTAAAAGATACAGCCTTTCTGGAGAAGGCAAATCACTGGAATGGGCTTTGAAAATTCATAGACTTTCCACAATTCCTACTTGCTTTCTCTGCCTACTGTATGTGCTTAAAGATGTGAGCTCTCAGCTTTCTGCCTGACCTTCTTTGTTCCATACTTCCCCTATGATGATGGATTATATATAATGCCTCTGGAACTGTAAGTATAAAGAGACTCATTTATAAGTTGCCTTGGACATGGAACATTATCAAAGCATCAGAAAAGTGACTAATAGAGAAATTAGTGTCAGAGAGTGGACTATTGCTGTGAAAAACCAGACTATGTTGTTTTGTTTTGGGAGGATAGGGATGATTGGGTAATTCATACCAGGAATCAGTTGAATGTTGTAAATGATCTTAATAGGCCATTTGAGTAGGAGCCTGGAAGAAAGTAGCACGGAGTGAAATGCAGTGCCTGAGGGAAATAAGAACTTTAACAGCAACTTGGCTAGAGGTCATTCCTGTGATATTTTGGTAAGGAATCTAGCTGCCTTTTACAAGAGACTTAAGAATTTACTGAGGTTGAATTAAAAAGTAATGGACTAATTTCTTTGGTGGAAGAAATTTTGAAACAGTCTGATGTTTACTCTGTGGCTTGGTTATTACTGATACATTTAAAGCAGATCCTCAATGCAAAAGAGCAAGTGGAACAGAAAGATGTATAAAATATATAGTTTGGTGAGGAAGACAGAACTAGGAAGCTTAATGCTTCAGCTAAGCCCTGGCCTGGAAGAAAAGCTCTCATTGTTAAGATGATTACCACAATTAAGGAGAGTCCTCTTGATAAGCACCAGTTTGTGTAGTTGTGTAGGTTAAGCTTTGGTTACAGCCTAGAGACTCCAAGATGTTATAGATGCCAGAGCTGGGAAACTTTTGCCAAGGAGAACTGTATACAAGATTAGAACCAGTTCAAGAGAAAGATGCATGTTGCAGACAGCAAAGCTGAGGGAGCACAGAAATTTAAGCCTTTTGGAAGTAAAATTCAAATTCTATAGAACAAGCATAGCACTACAGGATATACTACTGGCCTTGCTAGTTTTGGGTCTTGCTTTGGTCCTGTATTTCCTCATTATGCCTCTCTTCCTCCCTTTTCAAAAAGGCATACGTATTCTGTGTCACTGTACATTGGAAGTATGTAAGTTGATATTTTATTTTTCAGGGGATTACAATTAAGAGAGTGTCTTGAGTCACAGAAGAAACTTTAGACTTTGGATTCTCAGTTGTATTGAGATTATGAAAGGCTCTGTGAACATTTAATGTTGGACTAAATGAATTTTGCATTATGATATGGTCATGAGCCTATGGGGTCCAGGGAGTGGAATGTGGTTTGAGTGAGAAAAGTCCCTCATAGACTCATGTATTTTAATACTTGACTCTAGTTGATTTTTTTTTCTTTTATTCTGGAGGTTTATGAGGTATGTCCTTGCTGAAGAAAGCATGTATCAAGGTGAAGAATTTGAGAGTTCATAGACTTGTTCCCCTTCCAGCTTTCTCTCCCTGCTTCCTGAGTGTACTTGAAGATGTGAGCTCTGAGATTTCAGTTCCAGCTTTCCTCTGTCATCCCTTCACACCATGATAGACTTTTAAGCCTATGGAACTATAAGCTCAAATAAATATTTCCTTCTATGCATTGTTTCGGTCATTGTGTTTTATTGGAGCAACAGAGAAATGACTGCTACAATTTGTTTTGAGTATAAGTTTTAAAATGGAAATCTATATTATAGAGACACATTTTTTAAAAATATGCAATTCCTCTTTTTCTTTCCTTAATGTCTAAAAACAGCTAGTATAGCTCCAACAAACTAATGCAGGATGTGTGTAATATTTGGACATTATTATGCTTGTAGTCAATGAATAATAATTTGCTTACTACAGTATGTATTTTTTCCAGAAATTTCAGCATTCTATCTGGTTTGCTCTTCGATTGATGACCCAAAGTAAACAAATAATATTTTCTATTTAATTTCTTAGTTATTAGTTTTAAGACATGATGTAGAAATTTATGAAAATTCCCCTTAATTAGAACACATTAGTTGTACAAAATGTATGTATTACATACTTTGATCAGATTCACTCTGCACCATGATAATTCTTATTTTAATTTAAATTTGTTTATTTTTTCATGATTTCATAATATATAGCATTCTTTAATCATAGCCCCCCATAAGCCTCTCATCCAATTCCATCACACTGAATGTCTTTCTATTTCCAAGTCCCTGTCCAAATTTCATGTCTGTTTTGTGGCCTATTACATACAATTAATTAGGTTTCCTACATGAGCATGGATGGGATGTTATGTGTGAGAAGGCAATATACCAGTGACTATACCACTAAAGAATAGGATTCCCCTCTTCCAGCAATAATAAGCTAAGTATCATTCCTTTAGAGAGAGAAGGAAATGTACAGGTCCCTTCACATCCATGATAGAATGCTGATGAGTCAAGTCTCTTGCAGACAGCCTCTCTTTCTGTGAGTTCATGGGTACAACAGTTATGTCAGGCCTAGGAACATTTTACAGCACTCCTTCTTATCCTCTAGCTCTTACATCCTTTCCACTTCCTCTTCCAAAATGTTCTATGAGCCTAAGATGGGGTGATCTAGATAGCCCTCTTAGGACTGAGCATTTGGTAGTCATTTTTTCTCAGCCCATTGATCATTTGTGAGTATCTGCATTAATATTCTGCCCTATAAACAGAAGCTTCTCTGATGAAGGCTGAAAGCAGCATTAAATCATGAGTAGAAAGATATATATTTAGAAGGCAGTTTGACACTATACCCATTTCAACAAGTGTATTAGAATCCACATATGGCTTATGACATCCTCAGCCACGGATATTTGACTAGTTGTAAAATACCAGGCATGAGTTCCTCTGATGGGGCATGCATCAAATCCAATCAGAGTGCAGTTGGTTACCCTATCATTGCACCAGTGTACCCATATTACCTGGCTGGCTGGTATTATATATTTAGGGTTTATATCTGAGTAAGATCATTAATGACTTTTATTTTTCAGGAACCTGTATGGCACCTTTTTCACTGTGAAGCCTAGCCAGCAGGATTGGAATTGACAACTCAGTTCTGGTTTTATTTTACTATATCCTCTAACTAAAGTGTGTGATGTCTTCAGCAATAACGTCATTTCATCTGCTTCTAGTGGTCATCCAAAACAATGTCAATATGCTGTACTTTGTGGAGCTTCCAGGACCTTCCTTACCAATAACTCCTATGGAGGTGTCCACACCTGGCACTGAGATTTTTATGTAATTTTCTCATGGCTTCTGGGATCAGCATTTTATTCTTATACTGTGTACTTTCCTTCAAACTTGTTTTAAAATAATATATTTAATTAGCTTATAAAATATTTCAGAATGTTTCCGTATGGTCTTTTCATACATCTTTCATATTGGTTAATCTTCTCCCCACCTCCTCTTCTTTCCCATCCCAGATCATTATCACCACTTAAATCACACTCCCACCATTCTCTTTTTGAATTTTGTAAAACATGTGTTCTACTATCCCATTCCCTCTTAAGACCCCTCACTTACTCACTCTCATGTCTTTTCTAGCTTCCTGAAGTCTACGGATACTCAAAAATGAAAACACAGATGTAAAAATTCAAAGCTACGATCCCCTTGTGAGAGAGAATATTTGGTATTTGTCTTTCTGGGCCTGGTTTACCTTTCTCAGTATAGACCCCCACCACACACACACACACAGGTTCATCCTGCAAGTTTTCTACAAATTTTCTAATAACATTTTGTTTATAACTGAATAAAATTCAATTGTGTATATGAACCACATGTTCTTTAGTTGACTGACATCTAGGCTGATTCAGTTTCCCAGCAATTAGAAATAGAGCAGCAATGAATATGAATGGCAGGTATCTCCTTGGTAGGATACAGTGTCTTTGGAGAATATTCCTGCTTGCGGATAGTGCATGACATGGTTGCGTTTATGCATATGCAGGCAACACACGCATATACATAAAATAAAAATAAATAAAAATTATAAAAAGGAATTACAATACTGTATTCAACAAGTGTTGCATAGATCAGATTACACAAACACGCACACACACACACACACACACACACAAACCCCTTTAATCTTTAACAGAGTGGCACAAATACAGAGTAGACAATAAATATTTATTTCACAAATGAACCTTCAAGCAGATCTGTAATTAAAGATGCACATTAAAAATAGTATCACGCCAGGCACGGTGGCACATGCCTTTAATCCCAGAACTTGGGGAGCAGAGGCAGAGGCAGGCCGATGTACAGGAGTTCAAGGCCAGCTTGTTCTATATAGTGAGTGTCAGGTTGGTTGTGGCTACAGGGAGATCCTATCTAAAAAACCCAACAAGCAAAACAAAAAAATTCTCAAAGCTTATATTTTAGGGTAGAAGAATTTTTTTCATTTTACTTACTTTCTTGTGTTATGTTTTAGTCAATTTCTGATCCTTCTTATTCTTAACTTATGGTAAATATTTTCAAAAACAAGAAAGCAAAACAAATGCTGAACATAGACAAATTTTAATGGCTGAATAATATTCTTTTAAAAATATTCTTAAGGAGAGGTGCATACTTTAATGAACTGTAAATTATATGGACTATTGTTCATGGAATTAAATTATATTTTTTTTAAAAAATGTTTTTATTCCCTTCCTTAGTTGTTTCTTTTGCTGTACAGAAGCTTTGTAATTAAATGAGGTCCCACTTACTGATTGTTGACCTTAGTGCCTGAGCAGCTGTTGTCTGATTTAGAAAGTCCTTTCTTTTACTTACATCTTGGAGGGTTCTGCCTTTGCTTTCTTCTAGAAGATTCTAAGCTTCAGGTTTTATATTGAGGTCTTTGATCCATTTGGAGTTTATTTTCATGCAGGGTGAAAGATAAGATTCAACTTTCATTTTTCTGCAGGTGGAGATTCACTTTTGCCAGCACTATTTGCTGAAGATGCTGCCTTTCCTCCATTGTGTGTTCTTAGCACCTTTGAGAAATATCAGGTGGTTGAAATTATATGAACTCATGTTTGGGTCTTCTATTATGATCCATTGATCTATGTGTCTATTTCTATGCCAGTACCATGCTATTTTTATGACTATAGCTCTGTAATATAATCTGAGATGTAGTATGGTGATTCCCCACCCCAGCATTATTACTTTTTCCCAACATATATTTTGCTATCCAGGGTCTTTTGTGATTACATATGAATTTTACGATGATTTTGTCAAGCTCTATGAAGAATGCCATGAGTATTTTGATTAGGATTGCATTGAATCTATAAACTGCTTTTGTTCAGATGGTCACTTTCACAATATTGAGTCTACCAATCCATGAGCATGGTAGGCCTTTCCACCTCCTAGTGTCTTCTTCTACTTATTTCTTTAGAGTTTTGAAATTTTCATTGTAGATCTCTTGAATGTCATTGGTTAGGTGTATTCCGGTTAGGTGTATTCCTAAATATTTTATTTTTTAAGGCTCTTGAGAATGAAACTGTTTCCTTGTGTGCTTTTTCTGATTGCTTGTTATTGGCATATAGAAAGGCTACTGATTTTTTAAGTTGATTTTATATCGTGCCACTTTACTGAAAGCATTAATCAATTCCAACAGTTTCTAGTGGAATTTTTGGGATCTCATATGTATAATATCATGTCTTCTGCAAATACGGATAATTTGACCTCTTTTTTTCCAATTGATAATCCTTTAATTTCCTTCTCTTGTCTTGTTGCTCTAGCAAGGGTTTCAAAGCACTGTTTTTGAAAAGGAGTGGAGATAGGGGTCAGTCCTCTTTGGTTCTTGATTTTAATGGAATACTTCAAGTTTTTCTCCATTTAGGATGATATTGGCTATGGGTTTGTTGTATACAGCTTTAATTATGCTGGGCATGCATGTTCCCTCCAGACCAACTCCTTCAAAAACTTTTAACATGAATGCATATTGGCTTTTGTCAAATGCCTTTTCTGCATCTATTGAGATGACCATGTGGTTTTTGTCTTTAAGTCCATTTATATGTTTTATTACATGTACTGACTTATGTATATTGAACCATCCCTGCATCTCTGTGATAAAGCTAACTTGATGGTCGTGGATGAACTTTTTGATATGTGTCTGTATGCAGTTTGCCAATATTTTGTTAAGTATCTTTGCACCTATGTTCATTAAGAATATGGGTCTATAGTTTTTTTTTGTTGTTGTTGTTGTATCTTTACCTGGTTTTGGTAGTACTGTGATACTGGCTTCATAGAAGGAGTTTGGGAGGTCTCCATCTGTTTCTATCTTTTTGAATAATTTAATTAGTATTGGTTGTAGATTTTCTTTGAATGTCTGGTGGAATTCTGCTTTCACTCCATCTGGGCCTGGGCTTTTTTAGTTGGGAGGTTTTGTATTATTGTTTCCATTTTCTTATTTGTTATAGGTCCGTTTAGGCTGTTGATCTCCTTTTGGTTTAGCTTTAGTGGTGGCCATGACTAGGAATTCATCCATTTCTTTCAGGTTTTCTAATTTAATGGAGTATAGATTTTTAAAGTATTTCCTGACAATGTTTTGAAGTTTTTTGGTGTCTGCTGTGATGTTTCCCCTTTCACCTCTGATTTTGTTAATTTGGATTGGCTCTTTCTTTCTTTTGGTTAACTGGGCTAAGGGTCTGTCTATCTTGTTTAACTTTTCAAAGAACCAGCTCTTAGATTCATTGATTTTTGTTTTGTTTTGCTTTGTGTTATTTTCTTTGTTTCTATTTCATTAATTTCTGCTCTGAGTTTTGTCATTTCTTTTCATCTACTAGGTTTGGGTTGGTTTATTCTTGCCGTTCCATAGTCTTGAGTTGTACTGTCAAGTCATTTACATGTGCACTTTCTAGTAGTTTAACCTAAGCACTAAAAACCATAAACTTACCTCTTGGCATGGATTTTAGGGCATCCCAGAGGTTTTGTTGTGTTGTGTTCTTGTTTTCATTTTGTTCCAGGAATAATTTTATTTCTTTCTTAATTTCTTCAGTGATCCATTCATGATTCAGGAGTGCGTTGTTTAATCTCCATGAGTTCGGGTATTTACTAGAGCTTCTTTTACTGCTGATTATAAGCTTTATTGCACTGTGGTCTGATAGAAGGCATGGAATTATTTCATTTTTTTTGTATTTGATGAGATTTTTTTTGATCCAGAATGTGGTCAATTTTAGAATAACTTGCATGAGCTGCTGAGTAGAAAGTGTATTTTTTGGTGGTTGGATGGAATATATATTGTCCATTTTATATAGTATGTCACTTAATTCAGATGTCTCTCTGTTTATTCTTTTTCCAGTTGACATGGCCCATTATCACTGAGTTGGTGCCAGTTTCTGTTTCATAATCCTGGACTACTGATTTTATGAAATTGGGTGCTCTGGAGTTTAGTGCATAAACGTCCATGACTGTACTATCTTCTTGGTCAAGTGTTCCTTTATTAGAATGAAGTAACCCTCCATATCTCTTCTTATGAGTTTTAATTTGAAATTTTTTTTAAGATGCTTATTAGCCATCTTTATTTCTTCTTTTGAGAATTCTCTGTTCAGCTGCTTAGCCCATCTTTTTTTTTTAATTAAAATTGGTTCTCTGTTTTTTGAGTTCATTATATATTCTGGATCATAAACCTCTGTCAGATGTGTCGCTGGTGAAGATTTTCTCCCATTCTGTGGG
>NW_008351466.1:2534521-2562541 GCF_000622305.1 Nannospalax galili | reverse complement strand
CTACGCCTGCTTTTTTCTTAGTGCCATTTGCTTGGTATATTTTTTTCCATCCTTTCACTTTGAGATAGTGTCTGTCCTTGAAAGTGAGATGAGTTTCTTGCAGACAACAAAAAGATGGGTTTTGTTTCTTAATTAATTTGAAATTTTTAACCAGCTATACATCTGGCAGAGGATTAATACCCAGAATATAGAGGGAACTCAAAAAAGAAAGAAATAAGAAGATTAATGACCCAATAAAAAGATTGGTGATAGGCCTAAACAGGGAGTTCTCAAGCAAAGAAATAAAAATTGCTGAAAAGCACCTTAAGAAGTGATCAACATCCTTATTAATTAGAGAAATGCAAATCAAAACTACTTTACAATTTCATCTTACCCCATGCAGACTGGCAAAGATCAAGAGAAAGGAAGACTCCAAATTCTGGAGAGGATGTGGAGACAGAGGAATTCACTGCTAGTGGGAATGCAAACTTTTGCAACCATTATGGAAAGCAGGCTGGAGACTCCCCCAAAAACTAAAAAATGAACCTACCGTATGATCCAGTAATACCATGCCTTGGCATATACCCAAATGGCTCATCATACTGTACAAAAACCTGTACATCCATGTTTGTTGCTGCTTTCTTCACAATACCTAAGAAATGGAAACAACCTAAATGTCCCTCAACTGATGAACGGTTAATGAAAATGTGGTGCACCTACTCAACGGAGTTCTACTCAGCAGTAAGAGAAGATGAAATTATGAAATTTGCAGGTAAATGGATGGAGCTAGAGAATGCTATACTAAGTGAAGTAACACAAACGCAGAAAAGCAAATGAGGTATGTTTTCCCTTACTTGTGGATTGTAGCACCCATCCCTTATATGTGAGTATATAAATTCTGGTTTAGCACCAGGAGCCAGGTAAAAGGCAAAGGATACATGGAGGTAAAGGTTGTTTACCAGAATGGGGAATATTATGGAGCAAATGTTTCCTGAGGGAGGTGGAAAAAGTGGGAGTAATGAGCAGGGAGAAGAGGAGGGAGGGACATACAAGGGACCATGGTGTGGGGGAGGGAGGGAAGTCAGGAAAGGAAAGATTGTGGGAGTCAGAAGGTATGGGGGAGGGTGGGGATGATGGGGGCACTGTGACTAGGATGGGAGGGAGGAGCGAGGCTGGAGGGGAGTAAAAAGAGTAGAGATGAATGAATCTCAGGGGGCTAGGAAACCTAAAGGGAAAAGTAATGCCCTACAAACCCTATGAGAAATGTACATAGTGTCTGAACATTAATGCATATGTAAACCTAGTAGATGTTTGGTAGGGAATGCAGTGCCAGACAGAAGAGACCTCCTTTAGAGTGACAAACATGCCATACAGGACTCATCAAAGAAGTTTTTTTTTTTTTCCTTTTCAACAGATGGAGGCTACTGCAGAGTTGCACATCTGGTCAAACACAGAGAACATACATCTGGGAAATGCCCAGTACTAGGTGATACATCTGCAGTTGAATCTCTAGAGCCAAGAATATGGCAGAATAAGGGGTAGAGTGAGGGCTATTGCACCTCTCAACTCTCACCAGTGAGGTTTACCTGTCCATCAGAGTGCAATACACACAGAAGGCCACAACTGGTCAAGTTTTGGAGAATAAGAAACTGTACAGTATAGGATGGGACTCCTATACTGAACCTCACCCATCCACAGCTCAGGTACCATTGTGGAAGAGGAGGCAGAAAGATTGTAAGAGCCAGGGCTCGTTCATGAACATAAGAAGGTGGAGGCTTCCAGGCCACTGGAGGCTTATTCTTGTGAGCTGCAGCATCGGCAGCATTGAACACATGACCCATGTCAGCTCAATTAAAGAAGGGTCCAAAGGGGAGGTGAGAAATAGTTCGTGGGCCAGTACTAGATTGAGAACTATTTAAGACTGATTGCTGCTGAGTGAGGGAGAGTATGACTTACATAGGACCACTGAATGGGCTGACATGTCTCCAATGGATGCATTTACACTGAAGGACATTTGGGTACAAACATCTGAATGAATAGGACTCAGCATGTATGACAGAGTGCATAAAATTTATTGGGGGGATAAGGGGAGGTGTGGATGGGAAAGGTGGTCTGGATTTGATTGGGAAATGTTACAAGAAATTTTAAAAGCTCAAAAAAAGAAAAAAATATTATCAAAAACAAATGTACATAGCAAAAATTATTCCAAAAAGCCATTGTAAGTTATACGACAAAATAAATCTGTCTCATTAAAGACTTCTCATTCAAATTTACCAACAATCTTTAGATAACCTTCTAAAAGTTTCAATGCATTTATAGAGTAATATTGCAAATTTTGTTCTTCAAGTCAAATTTTTCACTTAACCATGTCTGAAATCTCATGTCAGTATAGAACTAGATCATCATTTTTAGTAGCTGCTTAATAACATAAGAAAGTATATATATACAAAGAAGAGAAATTATGAATCCGTACATGTACTGATAAATATTTAGGTTTTTCCAAGGCTTGCACATGCACTAAGATATATAGTGATAACTCAAAAATTAAAATTGCTGTGTGTGCATTTTGAACATTGTAATTTTGTCAGATTGCTAACAGCTTTCCCAGCTACCAGTAGGATATGAAAACTTGTCTTCTAACATCCTAGTAAATTCCATGCTAATATTGTGATAGTTTTGCAAGCATGATTTGTGGAAAATGACAAAAAGTTTAAGGAATTCTCATTAAAGAAGAAAATTAATAGAAAGTCAATAACATTTGTAATGAAAATTTAGTTTCCCTCACCAACCAGACCTTTAGCAAAAAAAGAGTACATAAAAAATAGTTTAGTATTGCATCAAATTTACAAAAGGTTCTGTCTATTCCGATGACTAGCAGAATAAAAGGCATGTTGTAGCCATCATGAAATATTTATTGCATTGATGAAATTTAAAGCCTATTTTAGAGGGTGAATTTTAATGGTTTTAATTTTATAATGTTAAAGATAATTTTAAATTTCAGACAAGATAATTTATTGATTGCAGATATGATTCATGTAGTGATTCTTAGATGGTAGAGGATATTTTGGAAATATTGTCTGTGTGTGCATGGTATACATGTTGTGGATTTTTAACACATTATGCAAAACAAATGGTTTCTTTACACCCAAGTCAATAGGAAACAGTTTCTTTAATAAAACACTCTACACAGTATTTTCTGTGAAGAAAGTGAATTTTAACTTCCTTAACTTTTTGGTTTTCTGTTTCCTTTAATATGTATTTGCTGAATGTTTCCCTTTATTATCATTTTAAATAAGTGATATATACAGTGAGGACCCAGTCAGGAGCCAGTTTACTTTTACTGGTTTGCAACAAGAGAAGTAGAAAATTTGCATTCGGTATTAAGCAGTATGTAGTGATTTTGCAGTAGTCTTAGGTACATTGAATCAATAACATGAAAATATGTGCATGTCTTGTGTGTGTGTGTTTTGTTTTTTTTGAGACAGTGTCTCTTTGTAGCCCTAACTGATCTGGAATTCACCATGTAGACTAGGCTGGACTCGATCTCACAGAGATTTGCCTGTCTCTGCCTCCACAGCATTGGAATTAAAGGCATGTGCCACAACACCTGGCTTTTCATTTGCATTTTTTGTACTTTATGGAACTTTTAGTTTAGAACAAATTGGTTTTTTTTTTTCAAGAAAATGACTTGTTAACCATGGATAGTTTGAGAAACACTGATATAGATATGGTTATAAAGGACTTCAGCTATATTCATATATTTTTAGAGATTCTTAGATTTAAATTCTCTTTTCCTTAGATTGCATCATCGAACTAATAACAGTTTTGAACAAATGTTTTCAAATCATGTTTGTTAACAGATACAATAGTTTCCTAAGATGGTGCTTCATAAATTTACATGCTATTACGTTCTAGCATGTTCTAAATACAGCATGTAGCATAGAAATATTTTAAAGTAATTCTAATTTTAATTGAGGAAAAATGCCCATCTCTAACATCAGTCTGCTTTTGACACAAATTCTCAAAGTAGTTGATAATCATGTTAACCATGATATTTCAACATGAGTGATTTACCTCATTTGTACCAGATGATTTTTTTCAATAGAGCTAAGAGTGGTTTTGACGTTGTTTCTTCTATTTTTACATTGAATTTCTAGAGTGACTTACTTTAATCTCTTTCTTTTATATTGCTGCTTTACAGTCTATCCATTGTTGTTGTTGTTGTTGCTGTTCACTATCAAGTTTTCCTGAGTGTCCTTTTTGTATTTTGGCAGGAGTAAGTTTTTATTGGATTTATTTATGCTTTCTCCCCCTTTTTTTCCATAATCAGTCACTCTGGAGCCATTGAAAAACTTGTCCTATGTTGGAAACTGCACATATGAATCACTTTTTGCCATTTTTATGGTGTTCACTTAAAGTATGAATGACAGTTTGCCACTGAGATCACTCTAATAATAAAATAGTTTGCAGTTATGTAGTAGGTATTGACCAAAGAACTCAAATTATGATAGATTGTTACATTTTAAATGCTCAACACTGATATAATAGGTAAGGTTTATTATGGCCATATGTGCACTATCAATCAATGGCACAGCTGCCAAAACAATCTGGGGGGATGTATTTTATTTCAGACTAAGTACCAACAATTGACTACTTTGGGAACTCAGTTTAACCTTTAAAATAAATACAGATCATGATTTTCACTTACCTCATACTTTAAGAAATTAAACTGCCAAAACCATTGATTGAGGGCTGATCATGTTACAGTCATTGTACTAGGCACAATAGAATGCTGGGATGCTCAAATAAATAAAAAATGGTACCCTCACATAAGGCATCCTACAAAACACCCAAATTAACCTAGTATCTTTATTTGTAAACTAACAAATCATTAGACTGAGCTCATTTCAAAACTTCTAAGCAAAGATAAAATACAGTTAGATATAGGAAAGTCAATGATAGCAAAGCAAAAGATGACACATTATTGCTCCCAAATTTTCTAGTTGGAAGAGTTGATTAGGAAATACAAGCTGAGCCTCAAAGTGAAATTAAACAATGAGACAAGAGGTCAGTTACTAACAGTAAGGAAAATGCCTGGAAAAAACTAAGGAGTAAAGGATTCATTATTATGGGATTTTGATGCATTGTATGACATTTTTCAAGACAAAACTATTTGGATAAAAAAGTATGCTGACTGATAAGAAATTGCAGAACTATGAATAATATATCAGGAAATAATGATTAGAGCAATTTTGCAAATTGCTGCAGATAGAAATTGCATAAATATTTGTCTTAGTCACTAGGTTAAATGTCAAAATTAAATAAAATTTAAATTCCATTTTTCTTTCCAATATCAACTGCGTACTCTATGCTTTAATGATTATACTTTTAAAATGGCCATTTAGGATATGTTATCATTAACTGCAAATATAATGATGCATGAAACAATTTATGAAATTATAAGGTGTTGATTTATATACATAACATTTTGTATTATTTAATTCTTAACTAATTAACATATGTATTCATGCATATGAGGGTAACATATACTATAGTTTAGATGTGGAGGTCAGGGTAGAAACTGCTGGAACCCTTGTTTCCTGCCACCATATGGTCCCAGGGATCTAACTTGGGTTGACAGACTTGGAGGCACGTACCTTTATCCATTGAGCCATCCTAATGGCTCCTCTTTCACAATTTTTATTACATTATTTTAAATATATTATATTAATTTATTAATTACAGTAATTTATCACATTAATGTAATTTATTACATTAATTTACTTATTTATGTGTGTCATTTACTGTTTAAGGTGCTAAACATTGTAGGTGGGACACTGTTAGAGAGGGCACTTTACAATGCCAAAAATAATTTATGATGGAAAACGTGTGGACACTTTCACTTGTAACCACCAATACTGTTTACTGCAGGCTCTTAATATGAAATGTTACATAATCTTGGAAATAACCATATTCTGAAGATGTTATCTTCCTGAACAACTGCAAACAAACGGTGCCCTATACAGTGAAGGACACTAAACTTAAATGAGGTTATTTAAGTTCAACTGATGGCTTTCTCCTTAGTATCTACATAGTTACACAGTGCATTCTGTATAACAGCCAGAACACTTCATATTCTTTATATATCAGCATTTCTCTTCTGAGGAAATTCTAGGGCTGAAAGAATAAAAAGGAAGTCGAGTGTCTGAAAATATATGTAGTGATTCAGATTTCTTAGTTTGGATTTTTTTCCCTTTCCATTTACTTTTGATTAGATTGTATGTTTTCTATCAGCAGAGCAACAACCTAAGGAATATCATTTAATTGGACAACTTTTAGAGTTTAGGATCATATACATTCCACTCCAGCTGACTTACAAAGTAAGGGAAACTAAGAAATATCATGAACTCTTTGCTCCTTAAACAGTCTCCATTGTATCCTGTTTTCCCTTTAATCACTGAGGAGTAGAGGAAGGTAAGTTTTTTTAAATCCTTATGCATGAGTGATGTAAGGTATGAGACAACAAATTTTTCACTCTATGATATATGATATGACATAAGGCAATAAGATCAGCACCCACAGGGAAAGCATTACCACTAGATACTATTATATTTAGGGTTTATGAATATGACTTCTTTGTTTTCAGTCGCATTCTGTATGAACATTTAGGCTTAGAATTTAAAGTTTCACTAGTCCATTGTATATATCACAAAACATGGTCAATCTTATTAGTGACAGTTACACTTTATTCAAATGCTGGAATCAACAATAGTGTCTTACATTCATATAGTACTTTGCAGTTTACAAGGCAGTTTCTCAAAATAATTACATATAGAACATGACAATAATAAATTAAACAGGCGTAACAGTTAAATTTAAAAAGCTTTTGGAGTCATCAATCTAGGAGCGAATATTTGCTCTGTTTTCTCACTTTGAACAAGTTACATAATACCCTTCGACTCTAATTTCTGGCATTTTCTGAAATAAGAACGATATTAAGAATCTATCTGGTAAACTCATTATGATGAATATATCACCTCATATAATTATAGCACCTGATTACAAAATATTTGTTAAACGTTGCTATGTAACCAGTGAAACATTATTTAATCTCCATCTATGAATGAAGTTTTAAAGGATTCAAGAACTTATGACGTGATCATCATGTATACAGGACTCAGAATCAGATTTCAATTTTAATTTAAAAGTTTTCATGATGCCGCACTGAATGTATGTATATCTACATTTTGGGATATCATTAATAAAATGTTAATAATTTTTAATTTAAGGCTTTTTATTTTTTCGTGCTCTGTGGTTTGATTTCACTCTAGTTGTGAGAGTTTTTATCTTCTGTTAGTATTTAAATAATTGCTGAATTTCCTGAAGCTTTCAACAACCAGTAGAGTACAGTAGAATTAGTGCTGAAATCTGAAGCTAGGTCACAAGAGGCACTGAGTTTGCTGAAAACTTGCACTTAGATTTCCTAATTGTCATGTATGAGGTATGTCTACGTAAACAAGTACACTACATGGTTGAATCCATATGTGCAGGTGATGATTAAGCACGTTGGTTGAAAGTGTCTGTTGAACTCAGCCTTATAGTTATGCCTCCCAAGGCAGAATTCATGTGAGTGATTTCATCATGTATTTTCCAAGCCATTCTATTTTCCATTTGAGTACAAGTGAATAATTTTGATTGAGGCCCTCAAACAGCAGAAAAAGTTATCCAGTTGGATCTTTCCGAAACTCTTCCTTTAAAAAATGTGTGACTTATAATACAAAATGTTTAAGGCCCTAAATTTGGTGGCAGTTGCACATCAATATATATTTTAAACAGACTGTATATATGTATATATATATTAAGTATTTCTTTGCAGAATTCTTTAATCATTCTATCACTTTTATGCCTCTATCACTTTGACACCAAAAAGAAATGAGATCATAGTTATAGCCTTATGATTTTCAAAGAAAAACAATCAAGGAGATACCTTGCTGAGCTAGAACAACAAAGGAATGGAGATGTCATTGCAAGATGTGACTGAAGCTATGCACGTTGTACAACACAAGAAGAGAATATAACTAGTAAAGAGGAGGGTTTAAATAGCAAAATTATTTAGAAGCAATAGTTGCAAAGATACAAATTAGAAATAACATTTTGTACATTCAATAAAGACATCTTTTTTCTTTCTTTAGAGGAGTGGAATACTGAGGAAATGAATGAAGGCATCGATATAGGTTAATCCATAATATTTGATAGCCTAATCAGACTAGTGAAAATAATAATAATTGGCATTTGTTGAGGATACTCAGCACAATATCTTATTTTGTTAATGTGCTTTTTAAAAAATTGAACAGAGTGTCCTTCTGTACTCCAGGTTGGCCTTGCATTTGTGCCAATCTGCCTTCCTTTTATTTTCCAAGCACTGGAATTTTAGTTCAGAGTCCCCATCCACAGCTCAGTACATTATTTTATTTATTCTGCATACCAAGCCAGCAAAGTGAGAGTATTTTGGGGCTCATCCCCACTTTAGAAACTAGAAACTTTCACCAAAATTATAGAATATGCTCAAAGTCTCAGAGTCTGACTTCTTTGATTCCAAAGAGTGAATCTTATTCAGTGAAGCCTCCAACTCTCCTAGCTACCGAAGCCAACTAGCTTTGTGAGTTTTCCTTATTTTTCTTCATTTTAATATTAATTCCTCTTCTACAGCTATAAGGCAGTATCACCTAGGTAAAGAGGTGATTTTCAAAGTCATGCGAATAACCTCAAGAATCAGTGAAGGGGAGGAAATAGCTGAGACCATCCATAGCAGAGAACAAACCTCTCCACACTACTGGAGATCTGAAGAGCGACAGACATATAAGATTCTATTAATATAATTCAGTTCTCAATACTTCTCAAAATCAAATCTCTGTGAAATGACACACAAAAGAATAAGACATCTGGGGAAACACTGTCACGGTTGATGATCTGAGGTCTATGACTTTACTCTGTTGATATTTTCAATTTGCAACATATACATTTTCAAGTTGCTGCTAAGAAAGTTTGCATTTACAACCTACTTCTACTGTAGGTAGAAGTTTGCTGTGTGTATGTTTCCAAATTTAGTGTGCATTTTCAAATTTCCTATTTTCCTGGATGAAAGCCTATAACTATATTTGGCTTACAGATGGAGGCATTGGCTGGTGGAAGAGTTTGAAATAAAGGATCAGTGAAATTTGGTGTGCAGCACACTTCCTTTGAAGGTTCGCTGCTGGCATTCTCTGTCATGTTTGTTTTTCTATGGAAATGTGAGCTACAGGAAAGAACTACCTCTAATCAAAATGTCATAGTTCTTGAAATTCAAGCATCCTTAATACCAACATATTTATTTTTTTTGTACAGAAATAGCAAGAGTACTTGGGTTTTTTGACCAGAACATCTTTCTGCTTTTAATTTACTCTTACATATGTTGCATTTTCAAGATTTTGAACATGACTCCTATTAAGAAGTATGGCTTAATATTGCAGATCAGCACTCAGGAGGCTAGGGCAGGAGGATTGCTATATTTTGAGGCCAGCATGGACTACATTGTGAATTTCAGCCTTGTCTATAAAGTGAGAGCCTGTCTAACAAAAAGGGTTTAAAAAATAATTTAGGGCATTGTACATATATGTGTTTCCATACATACGTATATAGGCAAGTTTGAGGAAGTATAATGTCTTTACTGATCTGATCTATGTTATTTTATTTTTTTCTATTATGCTTTGTTCTACTCTAATCAGTGTTTGATTCTGGTTTATCGGATCAATTTTGCTTCCATAAGAACTGCTACTGTAACCCACCAAAAATTAATGACCTAAATTTATGACTAACTTCCCACATAATCCCAGAACCATTTGTTTTATTTATGAAATAGTTCCGACTGTAGAATGTGACTTGTAATAGAGGGTGGCACAATGCAAAGTACTGATAATAGGACAGCTAGGGATTACTGTTTTTAAATGAACAGTTTTAAAATTCCATTAACAATGAAGAACAGTTTTCAATACGTGCAGTGCAGATAGGTAGGAAAACAATTTTAATCTCATCACCTACTAATGACATTTAATAATTTTTCAACATTTTACATATTTTTCCTTAGCTAGGTTTGAGATCACAGTATGTATAACAGACTTTTACTTAAAGTTGCATAATGATTTTCATGACATTAGATAATATTAACAGTATACTTCAATATGAATATATATATGGTCTGTGTATTAATCAGAGTACTTTAAAGAAACTGAACCTATAGAATGAATACATATTTTATTGGCATATACAATATGGTCCAGGTAGTCAAACAATAGCTGTCTTACATTAGAGAGACTCAGAACATGGAAGTTGTTCAGTCCACCAGGCTAGTTGTCTCTGTAGTCTTAATCTGGTGTTGAAGGCCTGGAGGATTTGCAAGGCCTGTGTTGGAAGCCAGAATCTGGGTTCTAATATCAGTGAAGGAATGCAGCAGTGGCAGCAATGTGGTAGAAGAATTTGTCAATGAAAGTGAAGGCAAACAGGCAAAAGAAAACTTGATTCTTCTATTATTTATCTGGACAACCCATATTTAGGGTGAGCCTTCCCACTTCAAATGATGAGATCAAGAAAATTCTTTATGTGAGTGCCTAGCAGCTTGCTTTTAGTTGATTCTAGATCTCATCGAATTGGCAAACAAAATTAACCATCACATTCTGTATGCCTCTTTCTTTCTTGATAGATACTGCAGTTGATTTTATTTGGTTAATCAAATTTCTATGTCAGCGTAAACTGTGCTTCTTTGAACATTATTATGTGTGTACTCATGGCAGTTTCTCTGAATTTAAACCTCATGATGTATTTTCCAGGATGAACAACTAGTGAGTGAATAAGTGCAATTATTTTAATGAATATTTGAGCACATTATGAATTTTTTTCAAAGAGGCTATGCAAATTTATGTTCCCTTAAACACTGCATGGGAATATGTTTTATGTCCTTTAAATAAAGAAAACTGTTATTAAGAAAACTGCTGATTTTTTATATTTTACTTTTACTTATGCCAAGTTTACAAAACTATGCAGTTATATCTATACCCATATTTACATAATTATAAAATCTCAGAACATTACATTTGATTTCTTCCTCTGTTTGATCAAATTTTTAGCAATTGTTACTACATTTTCTCAGCACTTCCAATGTGTACCAATATAATTTTAGACTATAGAGTTGAAATTTTATTTACTATGTGTTGTGTAGCAATTTCCTCAGAGATAAAGGCTTAAATCTTGGAAAAAGATTATTAAGATATAGGACGTGCTAAGGGGAAGTGAAACATTCCACCCTGCAGGGAATGTTGCTAAGACATAGGATGGTGAAAAGGAAGTGAAACAAGATATTCTAAAGGAAAATGAAACATTTCATCTTGCAGGGAAACTTCTTAAGCTCATGAATTAAATAATTCAGTGGCTTTAGGAATTCCCTGAACCTGACCAAATTTGTTAGCTCCCTCCCTGTCTAAGTATATATAAGACATAAGGAGTGATGAGAGACAGGCTCAGACAACAGATGTCTTAGAAGAGGATCAGACAAGGGGAGCTGCCTAAAAGAGAAAGAGAGCAGCAGAGCTGCTTGAATGAGACTCTGACCAACTAAGCTGCCTGGAGCATACAATCTCCAATCTGTTAATCTGCCTGCATGTTGTACAGTACTTTAACAACATCCAGCTTTCATGAGCTGTCACCAATGCTGGTGTGGGCTTTTGATGATGCAGCTGTCTTTGAATAACTTTTTCTGCTATAAGTAATGCCACTACCCATATTCCTGTAAATAACCAGAATAAAATTCATTGGTTCTCAAAGTTGGACTTTAGTGGTATCCTTACTTTTATATGACAACAGTTCCCATTCTGGGGTGAGTAGACATTAGTTCATGTCTTCCCAGACTCCTTCTAAGAAGACAATATTGTTCTAATATCAAAGCCAGGTAAATACACAAAACAACACAAACCAAAACCTACAGTCCCATGAGTTTAATTATTGTACACACAAACTTTCTCAAAAAAACACTTGCACATCGCATATACACATATATCAGAAATATTATCCACCATGATCAATTTTGTTTTATTCCAGAAATATGCAGATGGTTCAATATATGCAAGATATTAAATGTAATTAGTCATATAAATGTCATTAATGTCAAAAGTCACATGATTATCAATAGCTGTTGAAAAGGCCTTTGACTAAATACAATGTGCATTCATGATAAAAGTCCTACAGGGAATTGAACTAGAGGGAACATGCCTCAACATAATTAAGGTGGTATACCAAAAACAAATAGCATTTAATAATCTACATGAAGAAAACTTGAAGCATTTCCACTAAAATTAGAAATCAGACAAAGCTGTTGACTATTCACACTCCTTTCAATATAGTTCTTGAAACTCTGGCTAGAGCACTAGAAACACAATGAAGGAAATTAAAGATATACTAATTGGAAAAGAAGAGGTCCCTGTTTGCAGAGGATATGATATTATACATCAGGGATTCCAATAATTCCATCAGAGAAGTTCTAGACACAATCAACACAGAAAAGAGACAGGTTATATAATCAATACAAAATTCACTAGTCTTTATGCTAAGAAAATGCAATAGAGAATGACATCAAGAAAACAATCCCATTCACAATAACCTCTGAAATATATAGGAATAAATGTAGCCAAAGATATTAAAACCTCTATAATGAAAACTCTAAGTCTTTCAAGAAAGGCATTGAGAAAGACACAGTAAATGGAAGAGCTCCTGTGCTCATGGATTGGTAAAATTCACATTATAAAAAGGATGATCCTACTAAAAGCAATTTACAGATTCCATACAATCTCAGTGAAAATCCCCTTGACATCCTTCAAAACTGCCGGAAAGGCAGCATATTCAGTACATAATAATCAACACTTGAAAAGGTGCTGGGAAAACTGAATAACTATGAGTGTAAGAATGAAATTAGGACTGGAGAGATGGCTCAGTGGTTAATAGCACTGACTGCTCTTGTAGAAGACGTGGGTTAGAGTCTCAGCACCCACATGGTGGCTAACAACCATCTATAACTCCAGTTTCAGGGGATCTGATGCCCTCTTCTGACCTCTGCAGGCATTGCGCGACATGGGCGCACCTACCTACATGCAAGCAATACACTCATACACATTAAAGAAAGATAAATAAAATACTTTTAAATGAATGAAATTAGACTCATATCTATCAGCTGCACAAAAATGAACTTCAAGTGGACCAACACCTCAATTTGGACCCTGAAATGCTGAAAATGTTAGACGAAAGCATAGGCAGTACGCTACAAGGTATAGGTGCAGAAAAGATTTTTTGAAACCGGACATAAGTCGTTCAAGAATTAAGATCAACAATTTAAAAATGGGACTGTTGTATAGGACTGTCCTCTAACATATAAATGCCACCTTCTAAGTGCTGTTACACCCATTTGCCTAAAATCATCACAGTTGAGCTTTTAACTGTCATGCCCTGCAAGATGGGAGGAGCAGAGTCAAAACACACCTCCCAATCAACCTCTTGACTGCAGTTGCAAGTGATCTAGGGGAGGGGATATGGGTAGGCTGGAGAAACTAAAATAGGGTCTCTTTCTATTTTGTGCAGCTGTGGGGAAGCCACCATATAATACAGTGCATACAACCATCTATAGAAACATAAACATGTACACACAAACATGTACACACAGAGACTGAAAGACAAAAATCACATCACCATTTAGATAGTTATACAAAAATACTTTAACAAAATTCAACAGATTTTCATAACATCCCTAAACAAAACTATAAAGGATAACTTCAACATAATAAAGACTATATATGAAAAACCTCTATTCACTATTATATTGAAAGCCAAAAAAAATTGAATGCACCCCCCCTGAAATCAAGTATGAGACATATTTCCATTTGTACTTCTTTTACCAAATAGAGTGTGTCAAATCTTAGAACAATAAAGCTCAAAAAAGAAATAATCGAACACAAACAGGAAAGGAAGAAGTCAAATGATCCCTGTTTGAAGATGGTAATATATTATAATGAAAAGAGGTGAACGAATTCACCAGACACTCTAACATCTAATCAACACTTTCACCCTAGTAGCAGAATATAAAATCAACATTAAAAATAATTTTTCTATATATCAATAACAAACTTGCAGAAAAAGATATAAGAAAACCCACCTTACTCATAATAGCCAATAAAAGATACCTAAGCACAAACCTAACCATTAAGGAGCTCTACAATGAAGATTATAAAACAACAAAGAAATTGTAGACACTACTACAAGACAGGTTACCCCAACTTGTGTATCTAAAGAATTAATATTGCCATAATCAAACAATCTAGTAATTGAATGCAATCTATATCAAAATACCAATGATAATCTCCTCAGAAATATAAAGCAAAGCAAATCTTTTAAAATTCGTATGGAAGCAAAGACTCCAAATAGATTAATGCAATTCTGAACATAAAAATAGGGTACATATCACAATACTTATTTACAACTATACTATGGACTCACAGCAATAAAAAAAGCATAGTATTCTCACAAAAACCAACATGGAATTGAATGGTGGGGTGGGGTGGGAGGCAAAAGCTGTTTCTTTAACTGAGAAAACTGGAGACCCACACACAGAAGAGTGGAACTAGATCCCATATATACCAAACAAAAATCAATTAAAAATATATTACAGATCTTATCTTCCACATGATTAACCTTAGACTCTACCCTTGAGTTCATACAGTGTAACTGCCTGTATCTGTCACCAATCAACTCTTCTAGTACAGAAGTAATGCTTGTTCTTCCTACATAGGAATTGCTTTAGGATTTTTGACATGGGGAATAAAGCTTGTTTTCGTAACAGAAGTCTCTAATGAAGCTGCATTGCCCCGTTCTCACTTTATCTTTAAGTCATCTCAAATCACAATCTTAGAGTAAGGTAGTATGTCTGGAGTCAGTAATGACCAGCCAATAGTGTTGCAATAATACTTGCTTTTGTTTTTTGTTTTTTGTTTTTTTCACACAGATATAATGTTTGTTTCAAGTGGCTTTAAATGGAAGAAAACGCCATTCAAATATTCAAGTATGGGACCCTGATATTATTCATATTAAAGCAAATTGATGGCAATACCTACCAGGAACTGGGAAATAACTGTTATATTACAAACTCAACTATATGTTAATGCTGTATAGTGAGTGCTACAGAGCCTAACGAGTACCATTGGAAACTATGATGATGGAAAAGGTGAAAGGAACAGAACTTTGTGTTTTAATATAGAGCAATTAAAAAGGAAGGCAATAAGATGATGGAGACTGAGGTTTTGACCTCATTGCCTTGCTTACATCAGCTCCATGCATGTGTCTGTAGTTCTATCAGAAGGAAAATAAGAATTGTTCTACAGTCACAAAGAACAAAAAGACATAATTTTCTCTACTTACCAGTCTTTTGTTCTGTATCCCCAGTCTTCCTGGTGTTTTTTGCAAGGCTGAGCAAGTTTTTCCCGACAGTAGCAGGTTTTTTCATGAACCACTAGATGCTGAATTGTGGGCAGCGAAGGAAAATAAGAATTGTTCTACAGTCACAAAGAACAAAAAGACATAATTTTCTCTACTTACCAGTCTTTTGTTCTGTATCCCCAGTCTTCCTGGTGTTTTTTGCAAGGCTGAGCAAGTTTTTCCCGACAGTAGCAGGTTTTTTTCATGAACCACTAGATGCTGAATTGTGGGCAGCTTCTTATAACTACCCAGATCAGACAGGGTTAGCTGTGTGCTGGGTCAACAAGCAAGGTCATGTTCAGCTCAGTGAGTGGCCAGACAGCAGTGTCATAAATCAGTTCTGGGGCCTCAGCCAGAACCAATATGATCTCTTGTAACTAAGGTCTATTCCCAATCAGGTGCAGACTAAACCATGAGAAGTCGCAGATACCCAAAGTTGACATTATCTCATTTCTAATCTTATTTTCCTGGTACCTGGAATTATCTTCTTAAATTCTTTCCTCATTATCAAAGTAACTCAACTTTTAAAGTAGAAAAAGAATCAATACTTTGGATCCTGTGGGTATACTTGGCAGGCAAAGAGAATTTGTGATACATATTTTAAAACTTTTATGAACCGAAACGAGGCATAGAACTTCACACCTTTAATCCTGGCTGTACAAAAGGATTTCTTGATCTTACCAGTTCTAGAATAGCCCAGGCAAAATAACAAGACACTTATCTCAACCCCCCCTCCAAATAAAACAGAAACAAAAGGAGAAAAGAAATAACTTCTGTGAACCATACATCTTCCCAAAATTCCTTTATTTAAAAGTATAATCCTCCCAAATATAGATCATCTCCCTTAATTTTCAGCATATTCAGTGGGTATAATTTTAAAATATTCAACAAATAAAATCTGGTTACTAATTTTCAGAAGACTGTCATATTTGGCTAGAATTGGATCATTCACAAATTTCAGCCCAATCACTTTCCCTGAGTTTCCGAATACAATTATTTTTCTTTTTTGAAATATTTATTTTTTTAATGTTTTATTTTTTTATATGTATGTGTGTATTGCCTGCATGTAGGTAAGGGCACCCGTGTTGTGCAATGCCTATGGAGGACAGAAGAGGCTGTCGGATCCCCTGGAACTAGTCACGGACTTCCATATGGGTGCTGGGATTCGAACCCGGTTCTTTGGCAAGAACAGCCATTGTTCTTAACCACTGAGCCATATCTCCAGCTGTCTTTTTTGAAATTTATGATCAGAATTAAAGAGATCTAGAAATGGACAAGTTTCCTGTAATATACATGTATGGGCATATATGTATGAAAACAGCTCAAAGATATTTTTGGTTTTAGATATATGCATACTTTTGCACCGCTCTAAATATGCTTGATTACTCCTTTATACACATGACAAAACTTAATTCCTACAGCACCTAGAGAAGACATTAAAATATAGAGTTATATAAAGACACTCTCATTAAAGTATATCAGATACATGTATATATATTTTTTCACAGACATATATATATATATAAATAAATGTCCATTGTAATACTAGTCAAAACCGTAAGATACTAAAATATTTATCAAGATATTAAAACATCGAGTAATATGACATTCTCACTAAAGTATATCAGATATATGTATATATGTATTTTCACAGACATATATATAAATGCTCATTGTTATGTTAGTCAAATGGTAAGATATTAAAGTATTTATCAAGAGTGAAATGATTAGGGGCTGGAGAGATAGCTCAGTGGTTAAGAACACTGACTATTCTTGCAGAAGACCCGGGTTCGAATCCCAGCACCTACATGGCAGCTAACAACTGTCTGTAACTCCAGTTCCAGGGGATCTGACAGCCTCTTCTGTTCTCTGCGGCACTGCATGTCATGGGCGCACTTACCTACGTGCAGGCAATACATGCATACACATAAAATAAAAATAATAAAAAATATTTTTAAAAAAGAGTGTCATATATACATTATATTTATAATGTATATATGTATTATATATATAATTTACACAAACTCTAGTGGATTTTTTTACCATTCATATTGATTTAAAAACATTAAAATGAAAAATGGTAAATAAATATAAAATATTTCTCCTATATAACTTTACACATTTAAATGAACATTGATGACTGACATTTTAAAAGACATAATGTCACTCAGGGCCCTCACTAGACCAGAAACACAGTGTATAGGATTAAAGGGATTTTCTTTATGGAAACCTGAATGAATTTGCAAGGAATAGTTAAATAAATTTCGTAGGTTTACTGAACAAGTCCCAGAAACACTGCCTTAGATTTCTCTGAAAGCTAGCTGTTAGGCACCAAAAAAAAAAGAACAGATTACATTCTGACTCAGCATATGCTAGGAGCTAACTGTCTGTCAAAATGAAGTCTTTAGAGAATAGAATTTTAAAGCTGAGGCTTGACTTGTACACTAATGACCTGGTAATTGTCTTAATGACTTTTCAATGAAGTGTGAAATTCTCTGTTAGCATGTCAACAAAGTGTAAATATTTTACAAGCGTGGTTTTTTCTTATTAATTCTATATCTGCTCTGATGTTCGATTATGACTTTGTTTTGTTCTTTTACTGTTAAAAATTTCTACTAATAAACTTTTTTTGTTCATCCAAAACATATTTCTGGTTACATTCTAA
This sequence comes from Nannospalax galili, assembly GCF_000622305.1. Classification (NCBI taxonomy): domain Eukaryota; kingdom Metazoa; phylum Chordata; class Mammalia; order Rodentia; family Spalacidae; genus Nannospalax; species Nannospalax galili. The sequence continues at coordinate 2,544,354 of NW_008351466.1, read as the reverse complement.
GAATGTGATCAATTATCATTTATATTGACCAACAATCATTCTTCCTCTGTTTTTTTATTATTGTTATGTGTGTGAACATGATTATTTGTTTCTATGTGCACAGAACAATGGCACACATTTGAAGGTTAGAGGACAATTTTCTGAAATAGATTCACTCCTTCTACATTTATGGGGCTTCTGTGGATTGAATTCAGATTTCTAGGCTTACATGACAAGCATTGTTAGCTCCTGAGCCATTTTGTGAGCCAATTCTGTTTATTTGGCTATTTGATATATTTGTTCATTTGTTGTTTAAATATAGGAAACAGATAAGATATCTCTTCTTCTCCTTGATAACAAATATTCAGCTTAAGTGATGCCAAGATGAGAAAATGATTTTAGGAACAGAAAGATTGTAAAATACTGAGATAATAAATTAAGGTCTCTGACTTTCATTTTTGTACTCATACCAAGACTCCTTTCTAGCATAAATAGAACAGCATAAATCTGTAAACAAAACAATAAATACACATTTCAATTTTAAAATAATCATAACAGAGAAAAATAATATTTGTTCATGCTAATTTGTTGAGTCAATGACACTTAAGGAGGAGTGAAAGATGGAGTCTATGCCAGGTGACACAAAATCTTTGTTCTTTTTAGAAAGAGTCCTACTCTACCTTTCCACGAAATGGGATCATGGACATATGCCACCATCTCCAGCAGACAACATATTTTATCTATAGTCTCACATTGTTCACTGACCATGAGAATTCAGATTCAATATGAGGACAATTTTGTTACTGCTATTCTGGAAAATGAAGACTCATGGAGCATAGGATGAAATAGTTAATAGTTGACAAGAGAAATAATGTTTTTTTTTTTTTTTAAATCTCAAGCCACTACGGTCTAATAGTTGTGTTTAACAACAGATAATACTTATAAATTTTTCTGTTCTTTATTTTAATTTTTTGTATTGAGCTTTCGTACATTTCATAATCATATTTAGAGTCCCTCACCTATCCATGCATCCTAAACGCCCACTGGACCTTATGTATTGCACCATAAATGTTAACTCCTATCCTGTCAAGCATTTGTACCCAGATGCCCTCAGTGCAAATTCATCTACTGGAATGTACTCAGCCTATCTAGAGATCACAAGTAAGGCATACTCTCCCACACCCAGCAGTAGTCACTCTCCAATAGTTCCTAGACTAGGGCTGGCCCACCACCCATTTCCCTGGCTCCACTCTCGGCCCTTGTCTGAGTTAGCATGGGTCCGGTACTCAGTGCCCCCATTGCCATAAGTTCATATGTGCAAACTTTCAGTGTCCTAACAGCCTCTGCTCCCCTATGTTCATGAACCAGCCCTGGCTCTTAAAATCTTTCTACTCCCTCTTCTTCAATGGTCCCTGAACCATAGGTGGCTGAGGTTTAATATAGGAGTCCTATCCTAGGACATACATTCTGCAGTCTTGTGCTCTCTAAAACTTAGCCACTTGTAGCCTTCTGTGTGCATCACACTCTTTTGTATAGGGAAGCTTCACTGGTGCGAGTTGAGGGATACACCAGTATTCTTTCCACTCCCGTTTCTACTGTGTTCCAGGAGTTTTAGGTGTAGAGGTTTCTCTATAGATATATTATGTAGGATTGAACATCACTCAGATGCATATTCTCTGTATGTGACCAATTCTGCAGCTCTGAAGTAGGCTCCATCTGTTGTAAAAAGCTTCTTTGATGAGTTGTGTGCTGTGTACTTGTCTATAAATATAAGGGTCCATATTTAGCATAGGATAAGAAATTTCATTTGTCTAGAGATATGGAGGATAGGGTTTTCTCTAGGTTCTATGACCTCTCCAGCCATGTATATTAGCCTATAATTACAGTGCCACCCATGAGTTCATTCCCATTGAGAAGGCTTTAAACCCAATTAGAAAGCTGTTGATTGCCCCCCTACTGCACCAATAGAGGTTGTCTACTTTGCCATTTATTATGTTTATTTGGCTTTAGGACTAGGGTGGACCCTTGATTGATTTTCTCTCTTAGCAGCTTGCATAGTATCCTCTAGAATTGTGATAGCTAGTCTTCAGGGAGAATGCCTCTAGGTCAATTTCCAATCCATTGCTCCAAAGCCTGTGCCTGAATTATGACCTGCCTTCAGGAGTAGGGTCTTACCTTCAAGTTCTGGGTGATAACCAAGGGCTCCGGCAATAACCTCTGTTATTTTGGAAGTCTGTTAAATTACTCTGACCAACCACTGAAAGGGAAATCTCTCCTGTCAGGCACTGTGCTCCTTGCCAAACAGCCCCCAGATATACTCGTGCGTTAAAGTTCAGACACTGTATTTTTATTTCTCAGGATTTCCCAAGCAAACATAATTCCCTATGTGGTCAAAGATTATATTCAGATTTGTCTTCTGAAGGCCCCAGGGAGAAAAATCCACATCTATGTTAAACATTCTGCAAGAGCAACTGACTGATTAAAACTTTCAGTGACTGTAGAAATCTGGAATGTTGCAAATCCAGAGTGAAATTATCTTGAGCTGATTTTAGACCTTTATATAGCCATTTGCTGACCAAATCTGCGTTTGACCTAACATCTTCATGGACCTCTTAGCTTCCACCAACCCAAAGGCTAGCACCTGCAGCCTGAAGTGGAGATGTGCTCACTTTGCAGTAACCAGTCTACCCGATAGTCTCATGAATTTATTTTAAGGTACCTTGATTTATGATATTATTTTGCTATCTTGCTATTTAAAATTTCATAAAACTGTTAATACATTGGAATATGGCATTTGGTATAACCTATATCTGTGTTCCAAGGACATGGTAACTCATATTTGGCTTCAGATTAAGCTCTTTCATGTTTTTTTCTGAGTTAAGAACAGTGTTTTGTGACAATTCCAATGGTTAATACTCTTCTATAATTGTACTATGTATACCTAATGTGCTGGATAGCTTTAGTGTTAATTTGACACACCTGGAGCCTCCAAATTGAGGGAGCCTCAATTGGGGAATTTCGTCCATAGGACTGGCCTGTGGCCATGTCTGTGGGACATTTTCTTGATTATTGAGTGATATGGGAAGGCCCAGTCCACTTTGGGTGGTGCCACCCTTGGGCAGATGGGACTGTGTTGCATAAGAAAGCAGGCCAAGCAGGGACCAGGGGACGAAGCCAGTAAGCATCATTCCTCCATGGCCTATGCTCCAGCTTCTGCTTCCAGGTTCCTGCCCTGAGTTCCTACCTTGGACACCCTGATGAACTGTGACCCAGGTGATGTAAGATAAAATAAAACCTTTCCTCCCCAAGTTGGTATTGGTCAGAGTACCTTTTCACAACAATGGAGAAATAAACTAGGACACCTAATATTTCTGAAATGACTTATCTTCATAAGCAGGAACTTTCATAATTTCCTTTAATGCAAACAATTTGGAAGCAAACTTCATAGATTATGTTTGTCCAAAGATATCTTTATTCTTCTATAAATTTGGAAAACATTCATGCTTAGATATGCAAGTCTGAATTTGACAATCACATATTTTCTTGAATCTTTAAGTATTGTTTTACTGTTCCCTGGATTCCATTGCAGTGGTTGTAAACTCAGCTGGCAAGCCTATTGGCCCTTTTAAGCTAAACTTTCTTTTCTCATTGGCTGCATTATTTTTAGTGTCTGAGGTTTTGCTATAAAATATACAATTGTAGGCTTTATTTATGTTTTCTACTATCTATTAGTCCCTTAAAAATGTGACATAGAAGATACCTGTTTCTCACCACTTCTGAAAAATGCTATCTTTCTTTCATTGTTTCTCATCCTTTATCTTCAGCCAGATACTTACAAATGAAATTTCTATTGTTCCCAGAAATCTTAGATGTTCTATACCAGTTATACCTCATATAGACCCAGAGTGCCATATTGAGAGAATTAAGAAACTATAAAAAAATTACTTTAGTGATAAAAATTCTTATATTCCTTAAATAAACCAGCTCAACTTTTAATATATTAATAGAGCTTGAACACTAATATTTTACTGAGATTTCTACACCTATTTAATGAATTAGGTTGGTGTATCATATTCACATGTTTCACATGCTTTCTGTCTTTTAACTCTAAGCTATAATACCTTCAGTTTAAAAAGTGTTCCTGCTTTCATAGGGGAGGAGAGCTTTTTGAAGACAAGACTTCATTCTGAAGCCCTGGATGGCCTCTAACTACCTAGGTAGCCAAGACTGATCTGAAGCATGGGAATCCTCCTAACTCTATCTCACAATTGCTGAGATTACAGGTTATGTGTCATCTTGCCTGCTTCTATTCATTCACTTTCCTAGTATTTTTATTGAACTTTTGTACATTTCATACAACAAATCTTAGTCAAATTTAGACTCTTACCCCATCCATGTCCCCTGCCCCCAGACCTCATGCATTCTGCCATACATGTTAAGTCCTATCGGGTAAAGCTTTCATACCCAGATGTCCTTTGGTGACTGTTAATCTACCGGAGTTGAGTCAGGCTATCTAGAGATCTTAAGGAAGGTCTCATCTTCCTTACCCAGCAGTAATCAGTTTTCAACAGTTCCAAGGGTAGGACTGGCCCACTATCCATTTCCCTCACTCCACTCTGAGCACTTGATTGAGTTGGCATGAGTCTTGTGCTTGACAACATCATAGCCGAAATTCACATGAGCATGTTTTCAATGACCCAATGATCGGTAAGCTTCTATTTATTTATATTCATGGACCATCCCTTGCAATCTTCCTGCCCCCTCTTCTGCAATGGTCCCTGAGCCATGGTGAGTGAGGTTTAAAATATGACTCCTTTTCAGGGACACACACTCTTTAGTCTCTTATTCTCTAAAATTTAGCCAGTTGTGGCCTTCTGTGTGCATTGCACTCTATTGTACAAAGAAGCTTCACTGACGAGAGTTGAGTGATGCACTTATATTCTCTCCACCCTCCGTCCCACTGTGTTCCATCAACCTTAGGTATAGAGCTTCCACTGCACATATGTCACCTAAGACTGGACATCAGACATACATTCTCTGTGTGTGACCAGTTGTGGGAACTCTGTATTAGCCTCCATCTGTTGAAAAAAGAAGTTTCTTTGATAAGTGGTATGTTATACTTGTCTATAAATATAAGGATCCATATTAACATGTGGTAAGAAATAAATTTGTCTAGAGATATGACTGAGAGAGTGTATTCTCTGGGATATATGACCTCTGAGACATGTATATTTTGATATAATTACAGTGCCGTCCATGAGCACCCCCATTGAGAGGATTTTAAGTACAGTTGGAAAGCTGTTGATTAGCCCCTAGATAACAGTGCCACTACTGCACCAATAGAGGTAGCTTGCTGTGTCAGTTGCTATGGTTATTACACTTTATAGCTGGGTTAGACCAATGATTAATTTTCTCAACTAGCAGCTTACATAGACTCCTCTAGAACTGTTAGAGCTAGTCTTCAGGGTGATGGCTTCAAGGTCAGTTCCTGCTCCATTGCTCCAATTCCTGTTTCTGAAGTATGTCCTCTCTTCAGCGGTAGGGTCTTACTTTCAAGTTCTGGGAGATAACCAAAGGTTCAGGCAATAGTCTGTGCTCTTTTGGGAGTGCTTTGGTCTATTCTGAGCAACCACTCAAACAGAGGTCTGGCACTATACCCCTTGCCATACAGTCCCCAGATTTACATATGCACTAAGTTTCAGAGAGAACATGTGTATTTCATAGGGGTTTCCCAAGTCATCACATTTCCCTCTGGGTCCCCATGCCACTCAAGCTCCATTCATCTCTCCTCTCTCTCCTGATGTCCAACCTAACTTCTCCATCTCCAGTCTAATCATTCCTATTATCATCACCCTCCACCCCATAATACCCCCTCCCACAATTACCGATTCCCCCTACTGCTGAGTTCCCTCGTCCCCCAAGCCCATGTCTGCAAGCTCCATCTCTCCACTCTCTCCTGCTGTCCAATGTACCTTCTCTCTCTCCAGTCTAATCGCTCCAATATCAACACCCTCTCCCCCCATAACACCATCCTCCCACAATTCCCAATTCCCCCTCTGCTGAATTTCCTCCTCTCCAAACCCCATGGTCCTCTCCTTATCCCTCTCTCCTCCTCTCCCAGCCGAACAGTCCCTCTTTCCCCACCTCCCCCTTCTAATATCTGTTCCATACTACCACCCTCTTTGGGGCTCTTACTTTCCCTTTACCTCTGTGTTTCCTTTCCATTTTCCTGACTCCTGCTGTTACAACCAGATATGTATTCCCATATAAAGGATTGGTACTACAACCTGCAAATGAGGGAAAACATATGCTACTTGAGTTTCTGATTTTGTGTTACTTCATTTAGTAACAGTCTCTAGTTCCATTCATTTGCCTGCAAATTTCATAATTTCATCTGTTCTTACTGCTGAGTAGAACCCCATTGTGTCAATGAAGTACATTTTCCTTATGCATTTGTCAGTTGAGGGAAATTTTGGTTGTTTCAATTTCTCAGCTATTGTGAAAAGTGCAGCAACAAAAATGGATATAAGGGTATTTCTTCAGCATATTTCAGTATTGACTATGTTGATATATGCCAAGGAATGATATAACTGGATCATATAATAAGTTCGTTTTTAGTTTTTAAAGAGTTCTTCACCTGTTTTCCAAGGTGGTTGTACAAGCTTGAATTCTTACCACCAGTGAATGAGAGTTTCCCTTTCTCCACGTCTTCACCAGTATTTAGTATCTTTGTTACTCTTGATTTTAGCCAGTCTGACTGGGATAAGATGGAATCTTAAAGTGGTTTTATCTAAATTTCTCTAATTACTAAGGATGTTGAGAATTTTTTAATTCATTTCTCAGAAATTTTTATTTTTTCATTTGGGAACTATCTACTCAGATCCATAGGCCATCTTTTTATTAGGTTGTTCATTTTCTTTTCGTATGTTCTGATATTAATCTTTTGTCCTATGTATAGCAGGTGAAGATTTTCTCCCACTCAGTGAATTCTCTCTTCACTTTCTTGGTTGTTTCTTTTGTTGCACAGATACTTTGTAGCTTAATGAGGTCTCCCTTGTTGATTGTTGACCTTAATGCCTGAGAAACTGATGTCCAATGTAGAATGTTCTTTCCTACACCTATATTTTGTAGGGTCCTAACTATGTTTACTTCTAGAAGTTTCAGAGTTTCAGTTTTAAATTGGGGTCTTTGATCTATTTAGTGTCGAATTTTCAGCAGGATGAAGGATAAGGGTTCAATTTCATTCTTCTACAGGTGGAAATTCAGCTTTGCCAACACCATTTATTGAAGATGCTGTCTTTCCTCCATTGTGTGTACTTGGCACCTTTGTCAAATACTAGGTGGCTGAAACTGCATACACTCGGCTTTGGGTCTTCCACTGTGTTCCATTGATCCGCATATTTATTTTTGTGTCATTATTATACTGCTTTTATGATTATAGCTCTGTAATATAATCTGCTGTTGTGTTCTCCCCAGTATTGTTATTTTGGCCCAAGATTGCTTTGCTTATCCAGGGTCATTTTTGTTTACATATAAATTTTAGAATTTTTTTTTTTCTAGTTCTGTGAAGAATGCCTGTCGGTGAGTATTTTGACTGGCACTGCAATGAATCTATAGACTGCTGTAGTCCGAAAACCACTCATTCCTCTGAAAAGCTTGAGTGAAGAGCCAGCACAGGGCACCCTGGGAAGAAGGGTGGAGCCTAGCCTTTGGCAGAGCCAGCAGAGGGAACTTGGAAGAGGGAGAGCCAAGGGTGTGGAGGGTCCCCAGCTGGGACCAGGAAGTGTGCTGAGGCGAAGGCATCCCGCCAGGTGTGGAAGCGAGATGGGGCATTCACAGACCCAGGGATGAAACCACAAGCACTCATGGTGAAAGCTAATGGAGATTGTGCGCATGACTGGGATGATGCCTTGTCTTTGTGAGTCACTCCCTCCCTACCATATAAACCATGCGAAACCCAAAATAAGTGTTTTATGTTAGTCTGTGAGCCATGGAGCCTGAGAAGGTGTGTGATTTTTTCAGGAGCCTCCCACGATGGGAAAAGGGAAAAAAAATTAGTGCAACGACTGCTTTTGGTAAGATGGTATTTTCATGGTATTATTCCTACCAATCTATGGGGATGGTAAGTCCTTCCATCTCCTGATCTCTTCCTCTGTTCTCTTTCTTTAAGGATTGAAAACTTTCATTACAGAGGTCTTTAACATGGTTGGTTAGGTTTATTCCTGAATATTTTGATGTTATTGTTAATAGACTTTACATGAATATTTTTTATGATTGCTTGTTATTCATATGTAGGAAGGCTATGATTTTTTAAGTTGATTTTGTAATATGCCACATAACTGAAAGTATTACTCATTTCTAGCAGTTTTCTGATGGAATTTTTGGAATCTTTTATGTATAATATCACATCATCTGTAAACACTGATAATTTGACTTCTTTTCCAATTAGTACCCCTTTAATTTCAAGCACTGTATTGAAAAGGAGTGGAGATAGGCGACAGTCTTGATTTTTTTATGATTTTAATAGAAGAAGCATTTCATTACAGCTTTAACATATTCAATAACAATTTCCAGAGCAAGGATACATCTCTTTCAAAAGTGGCTGTAAAATTTTATGTTCACAGTTGAATTAATAGTTATACAATATTGAACTCAGTATAAACCCTGTAAGACATAAAATTGAATGAGATTTTAGCCTTTAAAGAAGATCTCCATTTCGTTTTAAAATATACTGTTTCTTACAGAAAGACTCATTGTTTTTGCTAATAACACTTAGATGTTGGTGCATGCGTGTCTAATCTATATGTATCCGATTATTACTAGTCATGGTCTTGATTTTAATGGAAATCCTTCCAGTATTTGTCCATTTAGAATGATTTTGACTGTGAATTTGTTGTAGTTTTAATTACATTGAGGTGTGTTCCCTCCAGCCCAGTTCCCTCTGGGACTTTTAACATGAATGTGTACTGGATTCTGTCAAAGTCCTTTTCTATATCTATTGTGATAACCATGTGATTTTTGTCTTTAAGTCCACTTACATGTTTTGTTCCATTGATTGACTTATGTATATTGAACCATCCTTGCACCTCTGGAATAAAGCAGACTTGATTGTGGTGGTTGATCTTATTTAGTGTGTGTCTGTCTTCAGTTTGTAAATATTTTCTTGAGAAGCTACATCTATGTTCATTACAGATATGGGCGAAAAGTTTTCTTTTTTGGTTGTGTCTTTACCTGGATTGGATATTAGAGTGGACTGGCTTCATAGATGGAGTTGTGAATTCTCCCACTGTTTCTATCTTTTTTAATAATTTAATTAGTATTGTTGTAGATATTTGAATGTCTGGTAGAATTTTACTGTGAATCCATCTTGGCCAGGACTTTTTGTAGTCAGAAGGTTTTGTATTACTGATTCAATTTCCTTATTTATTATGGGTCTGTTTACAGTGTTGACTTCTTCTTGGTTTAATTTAGTTGGTGTCAATGAATTTAGAGGTTCATTCATTTTTTTTAGATTTTCAAATTTAATGGAATATGTTTTTTTTTAAAATACGCCCTTTCAATGTGATTGATTTTGTTTTCTGTTCTGATATTCCCCCTTTCATCTCTGATTTTGTTAACTTGGCTTTGCTCTTTCTTTCTTTGTTTAATTGTGGTACGTTTCTGTCTTTCCCATTTAACTTTTCAAAGAAACAGCTATTCAATTCATTGATTCTTTGCATTGTTTTGTGGTTCTATTTCATTAATTTCTGCTATGAGTTTTGTTATTTTCATGTCATCTACTAGGTTTGGGTTTTGTTTGTTCTTGCCTTTCCAGAGGTTTTGTTGTACTATTAAGACATTTATATGAACTCTTT
>NW_008351466.1:2472808-2534499 GCF_000622305.1 Nannospalax galili | reverse complement strand
TGTGTGTGTGTGTGTGTGTGTGTGTGTGTGTGTGTGTAGGCACGTAGAGCTATAAACTTCCCTCTTAGGACTGTTTTAAAAGTATCCCAGTAGCTTTGTTGTGTCGTTTTCTCATTTTCATTAAGTTTCAGCTATATTTTTATTTGTGTCTTAAATTCTACTCTGACCCATTCCTCATTCAGGAGTGTATTTAATCTCCATGCACTCATACAGTTACTACAGCTTCTTTTGCTGTTGATTATAAGCTCTATTGCATTGAGGTATGATAGAATTCATGGAATTATTTCAATTCTTTTATTTGCTAAGCTTGGTTTTGTATGCAAGAATGTGATCAATTTTACAGAAACTTGCATGGACTGCTGAGTAGAATGTGTCTTCTTTAGTGTTTGAGGGGAATATTCTGTAGATATCTGTTAGGTCCATTTCACATAAGGTGTTATTTAATTCATATGTCTCGTTGTTTATTCTTTGTCCAGTTGCCCTGTCTATTGGAGATAGTGGGTTACTGAAGTCAATTGCTATTACTGAGTTTGGGTTCATCTGTGTTTTATAATACTGTTGTAATGTTTTCATCAAATTGGTTGCACCAGAGTTTGGCACATATATGTTCATGATTGTAATCTTTTCTTGGTTGTTTGTTCTTTTGATTTGAATAATGTCACCCTCTTTATCTTTTCTGATTAGGTTTAATTTGAAGTTTATTTTCAGATATCAAAATTGCAACACTTGCTTGCTTCTTAGAGCCATTTGAGTTTTTTTTCCATCCTTGCATACTAAGGTAGTATCTATCCTTGAAGGTAAGATGAATTTCTTGAATACAAAAAATTGATGGATTTTTCTTTCACAATCCATTTCACTAGCCTGTGTCTTTTAACAGGGGAGTTGGGGTCACTGATATTTAGAGTTACTATTGAAAGATATGTATTGGATACTGTCATTTTAACTTGTTTGTGTTTGTGGCCCTATTTTGTGTTTCAGTTATTATACCTTCTTATGTTTGCTTTCTGTAACCTCTTGAGTACTCTCTCTCATTCCTATCTTTGGTTATTTGTGTTACTTTGAGTACTCTCTGTAGAGCTGGTTTGGTGGACATGAAGTCTCTAAGCCTATTCATGTCATGGAAAATTTTCCATTCCCTTAAGACTATGCTAGATAGTTTTGCTGGTTAAGGCATTCAGGGTTGGCAGCCATGGTTGTTTAGAACTGGAAATACTTTGGTCCAGGCTCTTCTGGCTTTCATAGTTTACACTGAGATGTTAGCTGTAATTCTAATGAGTTTTCCTTTATATGTAAGTTGTTTTTCCCTAGCAGCTTCTAGTTCTCTCTCTCTCTCTCTCTCTCTCTCTCTCTCTCTCTCTCTCTCTCTCTTCTGTACATTTAATGTTTTTATTCTGATAAACCATGGGGAGTTTCTTTTCTGGTCCTGTCTAATTGGTGTTCTATGTGCTTCTTGAATCTGTATAACTGTGCCTTTCCTTATCTTAGGGAAGTTTTATCCTAAAATTCTGTTGAAGATATGGCTGTTTTGTTAAATTTTGGTTCTTTTTATACTGTCCATGTATGTATAATAACTTTTCTCTGGTATGAAAAGTTATTTAGTGTGTGCTTAAGTTCATGCAAGATAGTAGGCTGGTCTGTATAGTTCGTGGGTCCTGGTAGTAGGCAATCCAGTCAGAGTAGTAGGAGGACTGGTCTGTGTCAGTAAGACCATGAGTCCAGTGGAAGATGGGGGTGGCATCACCCATTGAGGATCTTAGAAAACATCTTTGGAGGATTTGGCTCTTCTGGATTAGGAAACTAGCCCATATTTCTGAGTCAGAAGAGTAGGAGTGGGCCTGAGCCCAAGGTTAGCAGGGGAACAGGGTGAGCATGGGTAGATTAGAAGTTTTCAGGCTTCAGGGAAAACAAAGATGAAGTAGGTGGGATCTGTCTTACCAGCATCATTAGAAGGTCAGTCTGTGTCAGGCAGATCAGGAGACCAGGGGCAGGTGTGGGTTACTACCTGTGGAGGGTCTTATCGAACTAAAATGGAGGACTTAGCTAGTCTTGTTTAAGAAGATAATCCAGAGATCAGAGGCAGAGCAATTGGAGCAGGCCTGAGCCTAAGGCTAGCAGAGGGACAGGGTGGGTAGGGTAAACTGGAGGTATTCAGGCTTCAGGGGAATGGAATAGAGACACGGTGGGTAATACTTATGGAGGTAGTAGGAATACCTGTCTGTGTGAGGCTGATCAGGAATCCAGTGGAAGGTGGAGGTGGGGAGCGCCTGTGGGGGGCCTTAACAAACTATGCTGGTAGATTTAGTTAGTCTGGTTTAGGAAGCCAGTTCAGAGATCTCAGGTAGAGGAATTGGAGTGGGCTTGGAACAATAAAAATAGGAAAGATACCTTGATAATATCCATCACAGACTCAGAAATTTCAAAATGAACATTTGTTTCCAGGATTATCCAGGTGGGTAAAAATCCTTTAATAGAGGGGTCCTGGGCTGTGCTGAATGGTCAAAAGTAACTACATTGATTTCTCTGAATTCATTCAACAAGTCATACAAAAAGCACTGCAGTCATGATTAACGTAGCCTCAAATGTAGATTTTACTGGTGGAAGACCTTGTTGTCATCTGTGATGTGGATGTTGCAGGAATGAATAATAGTAAACTTATGTGGTCATGAAAGTTTCCAGAAAGATTTTAAAAGAAGAACAAAAATAAAAGCAGTGTGTTTCATGATCAAATTATCATCCCCTGACCCCTGAATTGTGATACATGAAGCTATAGGAGAGAACTCAAAGCCAAAGTAGAGCGACTGGCAAGGAAGAAATGTAAAAACTGATTAAAAAAAAAAAAAAAAGAAACTGGGAATATTTTGGTCCAGGCTCTTCTGGCTTTCATAGTTTACATTGAAATGTCAACTGTAATTCTAATGAGTTTTCCTTTATGTGTAAGTTGTTTTACTCTAGCAGCTTTCAGTACTCTCTTTTTTCTGTAAATTTAATGTTTTTTGTTCTGAAAAGCTGTGGGGAGTTTCTGGGGGTTTCTTGGCTAAAACCAGCAAAGTCACAGTGCTAGTTCTTCTGAAGTACTTTGAAACGCATATCCAATTGGAGCTTACTATAGAACCAGGATTTAATGTGTGCCATAATAGAGTTCTTTGTTGCGTTAGTCTGATCCATACTTACCATGTTTCTATCCCTCTTTTTTTAATAGTAATACTTGATTTATTCTATCATACAATTGTATCTTGGAATTATGAAGTTTTTTAAAAGAAAAAAATTTAACAGAGTTTCACTGTTTCATTTTTTAAAATCTTGACTTTGGACTTAGGCATGAATAATAATGGAAAAGTAAATATTTGGTGAACACTTTGAGGGGCGCCAAATGAATTCTTCACTGTGATACATATAAATCAATAAGAATCAGTGGTGGAATGACATAGTTTGAGGTTGGGGGAACACTGGGAGTATTTTAAATTTTCTCACTGTTGTAACAAGTAACTGACAAAAAGCAACTTACGGGAAGATTTATTCTGGCTCATAGTTTCAATGGGTAGAAATCATGGTCAAGTTTGTGGCACTCAGGGAATGTGGTTGGGACTCTTCACATCATACCAGAAAAAGCTGTTCACATAATTGAGCATCCCTTCATATAAAACCTTTAAACAATCTGGTAATCAATAGGGAATACAGTACAGTACATAATTTTCTTTTTTCTTTTTTCCATTAGCATTCAGTTCTAGACTTCAACTCATTGGATGGTACCACTCATATACAGTGTCTTTTCTACTCAGTTAAACCTATCTGGAAATGGATTCATAGACATAGCAGAACTATGTCTCTTAGGTTATTTTAAATCTAATCAAGTTATAAATGAAGCTGTACTATTACACTAGGGATTGAACTTTGGGTCTCATATTTGTTGGGGAAATGATCTAACCCTGAGCTACAAGCCTAGTTTTTTTTAAAACCTTTTAAATTTTATGATAGGGTCTTTTGATTTATCCAGCTATCCTTGAACTTTCTTTATATTCCATGAAGGCCTTGAAATTATGATACTCCTATCTCAGGTTCCCATGATTCTGGGATTAAAACCTATAACACCAGGACCAGGTGTTGTTTGTATTTTGAATATGCTGGATTGTTCCTGTGTTACAAGTTTAGTCCCTAATTTGTTACTTAAGTGATAGACCTAGTGGGAGATCTTCAGGTAAATAATTTTCTATTGAGATTTGTTAAGTGTGCTAGTTAAGGTGTATATTCAGTTTCATTTTGCATATGTAATATATTTTCAAGTCTTATTTTTCATGACATTTTCTTCTTTTGGTTTGGGTTATTATCATTTTTATTTTTCTCAATATCTATTTTATGGAATTTTTGTGCCATTTTATATAATAGATCTTAATGATATTTGGACCTCTTCCCCTGTCCACACAACCTTATAGCCCCTCCAGCAGATTTTGTGCATTCTGTTATACATGTCACAGTTTCTCAAGTCACATTTGTGTACGCAGATGTCCCTTGTTGTGAGTTCATTAACTGCAGTCCATTAAGCCTATATTGAGTCACTTCCTTAAAGAAAATGAACTCTCCCTCATCCAGCAGTGATCAGCTGTCAATAACTCCTCCACTAACGTTGGTACTTGCTGCACATTTTCCCAGTTCTATGCTGGATTTTTGTCAGATTGAGTTTGCATGGGTCTTGCTCATGCTGACACCGTTGCTGTAAATTCATATGAGCAAGTTCCCAGAGACCTGGAAGACTCCGTCTCCTTATGATAATACAACATCCCTGATTCTTATAATCTGTACCTATTCTTCCTCAGTGGTCCTGAGCCATGGGTAGGTGAGGTTTAATATAGTAGTCCTATCCAGGGACACACACACATGCAGTCTGTTATTCTCTACATTTTGGCCATTTATGGCTTTCTGTGTACATTGTCTTTTGATGCATAAGGAAGTTTAGCTGATGAGAGTTGAGAGATGCATTAAATTCTCTCTACCCTCTGTCCTGCTATATTTTGTGAGTCTTAAATATACTGTTTTCATTGCATATGTGTCATTTAAGGCTGGACTTCTTACAGACACTTATTCTCTGTGTTTGATCAGTTGTGAGACTCAGTAATAGTCTCCATCTGTTGCAAAAAGAAGTTAGTCTCTTCAATGAGTGGTGACAGGTATATTTTAGCACACAATAAGAAATTACATTTGATTCTCTCTCTACAGACTGTCTGCCTCCAACCCTTGGGCCTAACCCTGCTCCTGTATGCTCTGCCTCAGATTTCAGGGCTATTCTCCTAACCAAGATCCCACTCACTGCATTCTGATCCTGTGCACCCAGGATTTCTACATTCTCTAGCTTCAAGGCCCACATCTACTTTGCCTAGTTTGTTAGACCCTCCCTAAGCTGCCCCAACACATGCCTTGCCCTTGGCTCCCATCCTGGTCCTGATTTTCATGGCACATGGGAACCCACCCACTGCTTCTTGATACCCCTGCACACTGAACAGCTCCATTCTGTCTCCACAGTCTCCCTTCCAGTATTGGACTTAGGCCTGCTCCTGTGCTTCTCACCTCAGACCTCTGGAATAGGCTCCTAACTAGGACACAACCCACTACGTCTGAATCTGCTGCACACAGACTATCTGCATTATATAGCTTCAGGACCCATACATTTTCAGACTACCTAGTTAGACCCTCCCTTTGCTGATCCCACACCAGTCTTAGCTTTGCCACATCCTTCTAAACTTCTGGCCTGAGAATTCCTCTTTGGCCTGATATAACCCAGCCCCTGGACCGCCCCCCCCCATAGCCTTGAATCCTTTTCACACCACTGGACAGCACTTCTTTAATCAGTGTGGAACCATCCTCTTCCACCAATAAAAATAAAAACTAAGAACCTGAAGCACACACTATCTATTTATACCTGAGAGAAAATCAACCAGGTTACATCAACAAAATAAACAGAACCGAACTTCAACTAAACAAAAAAAGAGTAGAATTTCATATCAGACACACAACAAACTAAAGACATCCATATGTCCAAATGACAATGAAAAATCACAAATAAAATGAAAAGCCAAGAGACTATGGCCCAAACACCCACCAATCCTACATACATGTACAACAATGAGAACCACCAAGAGGAATGCCAGGACACAGATTTTAAAAATGCAATATGAACATGATCAAAGAACTTAAAATACACATAGAGAAACAACTCAGAGAACTCAAAGAGGATGGGAACAAACTCCCAACTAAAGCTAAAGAAGATACAAATATGTGACTGAATGAAATGACAAAACAGTCAGGACTTGAAAAGTGAATTCATAAAATAGATAGAAATATTGAAGAAATCCAAAGCTGAAATGAAGATGGAACTCAAAAATTCAATAAGTCAATTTGAAAGGATGGGAGAAAACCTCACAAGCAGAATGAATGAAATGGAAAACAGTATCAGGATTGGGCGACAAAGTTGAATACTTGTAATGCAAAACAAGGAATATGAAAAACTTAAAACCACACAGGAACGGAATATGCAGGAAATGTGAGACACCAAGGAAAGACCAAATCTAGACATCATAAGTATAGAAGAAGGAAGATAATCTCAGGTAAATGGCGTTGACCAGATCCTCAATGGTATTATAGAAGAAAACTTCTCTAAATTAAGGAAAGACATACCTATACAGATAAAAGGAGCACAAGGAATACCAATTAGACAGGACCAGAACAGAAACTTTTCATGGCATATCACAGTCAAAACACTAAGTGTGCAGAACAAAGAGAGGGTACTGAAAGCTACTAGAGAATAAGAACAAGTTACATATAACAAAAACTCTATCATAATTACAGCTGACAATTCAATGCAAACTGTGAAAGTCAGAAGGGCCATCACCAAAGTATTCCCAGGTCTAAATAACCATGGCTTCCAGCCCAGAATACTTTACCCAGAAAACCTATCAATCATAATCAAAGGGGAAAATGTTCCATGTCATGAATAGGCTGAAAAATTCGTGTCCAGAAAACAAACTCTACAGAGAATACTCAAAGCAATACAAGGGATGGAAAAGGTTACATAAAGAAAATAAATGAAGATATAATTATGGAAATACAAAGTAAGACCAAGAAGACAAAAAAATTATAATGATAGTAACCAATATGTGTATTTCAATAACAGCTTTAAATGTCAATGGCCTCAACTCCCAGTGACAAGACACAGGCTAAAAAAAATGGATTAAGAAACAAAATCCATCTTTTTGTTGTCTGCAAGAAACTCATCTCACCCTCATGGAACGGCACTACCTTAGAATGGAGATATTGAAAAAATAATATTCCTAGCAAATGGCACTAAGAAACAAGCAGGTGTTTCAATTATAATATTTTAAAAAATACACTTCAAATTACAATTAATCAGAAGAGATAAAAATAGTCATTTCATTCTGATCAAAGAAACAATTGACCAAAATAATGTTATAGTCATGAACTAATGAACATATATATGCACCAAATTCTAAATCACCCAATTTCATCAAAACAGTACTATAGGACTTCAAAATACAGATACTCAGTAAACACTGATGACTTTAATACCCCACTTACTCCAATTAAAAGCTCAACTGGGCAAAGAGTCAACAGATCCATAACAAATACAGAAATTGACTGAGTAATTCAGACCCAAATGAATTCACATCAGGATTCTACCAGACCTTAAAATATGACCTAGGGGCTGGAGAGATGGCTCAGTGGTTAAGAACACTGGTTGTTTGTGCTGGATAGCTTTAGTGTCAACTTGACACACCTGGGTTGAGGGAGCCTCAATTGAGGAATTTCCTTCATTGGACTGGCCTGTGTCCATGTCACCTTCTTGATTGTTGAGAGATATGGGAGGGCCCAGCCCACTGTGGGTTGTGCCACCCCTAGGCAGGTGGGCTTATGTTGCATAAGAAAGCAGTCTGAGCAGGGGCCAAGGGAGCAAGCCAGTGAGCAGAGTTCCTCCATGGCCTGTGCTCCAGCTCCTGCCTCCAGGTTCCTGCCCTGAGTTCCTCCTACCTTGGGCTCCCTAATGAACTATGACACAGAAGATGTAAGCAGAATAAACCCTTTCCTCCCGAAGTTGGTATTAGTCAGAGTGTTTTGTCACAGCAATGGAGAAACAAACTAGGACACTGTTCTTGCAGAAGACCCAGGTTTGAATCCCAACACCCACATAGAAGTTAACAACTGTCTCTAACTCCAATTCCAGGGGATTTGACATCCTCTTCTGTCCTCCACAGGCATTGCATGACACAGGTGCACTTACCAACATGCAGGCAGTACATGCATACCATAAAATAAAAACAATAAATAAAATATTTTAAAATATGATCTAAAACCAATACTATTTAAGTTATTCAAAAGACAGAAACATAGATCTCCCAAACTGCTTCTATGAAGCCTTTAGTACTCTAAAACCAAAACCAGGCAAAGACATAGATATAAAATATCTCAACAAAAAACAACCACACAGAGACACACATCAAAAATTTCATCCACCATGAGTAAATTTACTTTATTATAGAAATGCAAGGATGTTCAATATGCCTGTCAATAAATGTAATAAATCATACAAATGGTCTTAAATTCAAATCATATAATCATCTCAGTAGATTCAGAAAAGGCCTTTGACAAAATCCTCCAAGGATTTATGTCAAAAGTCCTAGAAGAAACTGGTTTATATGGGGATTTATGCTGTATTCAATAAGCACACAGCCAATATCATATTAAATGGAGAAAATCTTGAAACATTCCCATTAAAATCAGGCACCAGAAAAGGCTGTATAGTATCTCCACTTCTTTTTTCAAGATAGCACTTGAAATTGTTAATAGAGCAGTGAGACAAGAGATAGAAAGTAAAGGGATACTAATTGGAAAAGAAGAAGTCAAATTATCCATATTTTCAGATGACATGATATTATAAATAAGAGATACCAAAAATTCCACCATAAGGATTCTAGGAATAATTAACACTTTAAGCAATGTGGCAAGTTGTGAAATCAAATTCCCAAATGATTTGCCTTTCTGTGTAAAAAAATCAAGCGATTGGAGAAAGAGTTCAGGGAAACCCTCCCATTTGCAGTAGCCTGGAAGAAAACTAATGTAATTTAGTAATAAACCTAACAAAGACGTTAAACATCTCTACAATGATCATTTTAAATCTCTGAAGGAAGATATTGAGGTAGACACAAGGAAATGGAAAGACCTCCCATGCTCATAGATTGATGGAAATAATATTGTGAAAATGATAATCGTATCAAAAGGCAGTTAGAGATTCCATGCAATGCCAGGAAAAATACTCATGTCATGCCTCAAAAATTAGAAAAGAAAATCCTGAAATTCATATGGAATTTTAAAAAATCCCAGACTTCCAAAGCAATCTTGAGTACAAAGAGCAATGCTGGGGAGATTACCATACCAGATCTCAAATTATATTACAGAAGTATAGTCATAAAAATACCATGGTATTTGCACAAAAAGAAAGATGCAGATCAATGAAAAAAATTAAAAGATCTAAACATGAGTACATGAAATTTCAGCTGCCTAGTATTTGACAAAGATGTCAGGAACACATACTAGAGAAAGCACAGCATCTTCAATAAATGGTACTAGCAATACTGTATCTCCACATGTAGAAAAATGAAATTATATTTTTGTCTGTCACCCTGCACAAAAGGAAACTCCAAAATGATCAAAGACCTCAATGTGAAACTTGAAAATCTTTAATTGATAAAAGCAAACATAGGCAGTACTTTACAAGGTAAAGGTTCAAGAAAGGACATCAGTTGCTCAGGAATCAAGGGTAAAAGTTTACAAGTGGAACCTCATTAAACCTAGAGCTTTTGTACAGCAAAGTAAACAACCCATGAAGAGAAAGTCCACAGAGTGGGTGAAAATATTTACCAGCTACACATCTGGCAAATGATTACTGTCCAAAATAAACAAAGAATGCAAAAAACAAAGTAGCAAGAAAACAAATGCCCCAATTAAAAAATGGGCTATGAATCTGAACAAATAATTGTCAATTTCCTCATTTGTTATGGGTCTGTTTAGGCTGTTAATATCCTCTTGGTTTAACTTTGGTGATGGCCATGATTTTGGAAATTCATCCATTTCTTTTAGGTTTTCAAATTTAATAGAGTATACATTTTTAAAGTGATCCCTTACAATTTTTTTTTATTTTTTTGGTGTCTATTGTGATGTTTCCCCTTTGGTCTCTGATTTTTTAATTGGATTTGCTCCTTCATTCTTTTTGTTAACCGGGCTAAGAGTGTGTCTGTCTTGTTTTCCCTCTCAAAGAACCAGCTCTTAGATTCACTGATTTTTTTTTTGTATTGTTTTCTTTGTTTCTATTTCAGTAATTTCTGCTCTGAGTTTTGTTATTTCTTTCTGTCTACTAGGTTTAGGGTTGGTTTATTCTTACCTTTCCAGGATCTTGAATTGCATTGTAAATAGGTGAAGGATTACTTACAGGAGTATGAGTGACTCAATGTGTTCCCCAGCATGGATGACAGCTCATGAGAGCTGCATCTCTGGACATCTCTGCACAACCTGTGGCTCCCCCTGAGTCCCTTCTCACCCACAGTTCCTACTGTCTACGTAAGCTTGAAGTGAAGCCTTGTGAATCTTGTCACTTTCTTCCAGAGTGTGATGAGCCTTTTCCTTTAATTTGTTATTAAATTTTGTTATAGTCCATACAGAATTTCTCAAACAATCTGAATCATCTTTTTAGCCCTGTCCCCACCAGCACCCTCCAATAGCCCACTGGAAACAATATACTCTGTCCTGGGTGTTAAGGCCCACTGTGTCAAGTCAGTGTCCCCACACATTTCCCAGTGCAAGTCCATTCCCTTACAGTTTAGTCAGATCCCTCTCATCTATCTATCCAAACACTTATTATTTTCTTCTTTTAACAGAGTACAGGGTGGGGGTTTATTTACAAAGGAGTGGGTGCCCCCCATTTATGGATGCACTGCAAAGTCCACATTCAAATATAGATCCTGTGAATTCCCAACAGCCACAGAAAAGGGTGAGAGAGGAGCCTCCTGGCATTCTCGGCTTATATAACCTTAGCCCTTCCCCCACATACAGCTAAGGTTGACTAATTGGGTAGGAGGATTAACTGACTCCCCCCTTGACTCATTGATGAGTGTGGGAAGGAGGTGCCACCATAGCTTGAAGGCATAGTGGTCAGAGGACACTTCCAGTTACACTCCATCCTTTCCTCCGGCTCTTAGGTTCTTTCCACCAACCTCTTCCACAAAAGTCCCTGAGCCTTGAGGGGGTGGTAGGTGTTGGATGATCTTCTCCTGCTGTAGCAAGGCACTGAACTTTTGGGTCTCTGCATCATCAGTTTTCCATGGACTGTTCACCCATTTCAGTGATAGTCCATCTACTATAAAAACACAAACAGCAAGAAGCAAGGACATCAAAACAGTGGCTGCTATAATAACAGCCTATGAGTGTAAACACGAATACTTGGACGGTACTTTAGGAAGTGCATCATATCCATCTGACAAAACAATTGCAGAGGCTTCCCACTGTGGCCTACATACTCCCCTGCCACAGGGGGTTGGCCTAGTCTACAGTACCAGATGTGTGTTCCACCCCTAGGAGCAGGCATTTTATCCAATTGAAAATTGCTGGTTGTATGTTGTACATACACTACATGCTCCACTATGGCACCAGCAGGAAGATCTTGTTTGGTATGTTGATAGTGGAACACACACGGTCCATTGTTGAGCCAAATTTTAAGAGACGATTCTCCCCCAGTCATCTGCATATCACATTTTGGCACCATGAAAGCCACCCATCCAGTGACCAGGAGTTTCCAACTTAGTCTGAGCTTGATTTCTCCCTCTCCTGTGCTCACATCAAGCAACGTCTCCAGCAGTAGGGTTTCTCTGTCCATGCCCAGTGTACAACCACTA
Organism: Nannospalax galili; assembly: GCF_000622305.1. Lineage (NCBI taxonomy): Eukaryota > Metazoa > Chordata > Mammalia > Rodentia > Spalacidae > Nannospalax > Nannospalax galili. The sequence goes on along the minus strand of NW_008351466.1, from coordinate 2,522,551 downwards.
TTATTTGCAATGGCCTTTATTGTTTTGTGGACTTCCAGGGCCCCTCAGGCCAACAGGTCATAGGGCGGCAACATACCTCTGGCACTAGGATTTTCATATAACAACTGTATTGCTTCTGAAGGGCTGTAGGGTTCCTTCTGTGCTTAAGCTTTTCTTTTTTCTTTTTCTTTTTCTTTTTTTTACTGTGTGTCTGAAGAATGTTTTTGTCTTTATTCCCATAGTTCTTTGTATACCCCCCCCTTTAACTACCAACTTTTTACATATCTCTCCCTTAGTAACTCCCTTATCCTACTAGTCTCAGGTTCTTCTTTCCCTTTACCTCCCTGTTTTCCTTCCATATTCTTGGTCTCTGAAGTTGCATCAGGATATGCACTCACTTGTAAGGATTTGGTGCTAGGATCCAAAAATGAGTGAGAACATACGTCTTTTGTTTTTCTGAGTCTGTGTTGCTTCACGTAGTATAACAGTTTCAAGTTCCATCCATTTACCTACAGATTTCATTTTTTTGTCTTTGTCTACTGCTGAATAGAACTCCATTGTGTAAAGGTGCATTTTTGTTAACAACTCATTAGTTGAGGGGCACTTTGTTTGCCACCATCTCTTAGCTACTTTGAAAAGAACAGCAACAAACATTATTGAACAAGTATCTCTATAATAGGATGAGTCTTTTGGGGATATGCCAATGAGTGGTATAACTGAGTCACATGGTAGGCTCATTTTTAGTTTCTTCACAGTTTTCCACACTGCTTTCCATAGGGGTTGCACGAGTTTGCAATCCCACCAGCAGTGACTGAGTCTTCCTATTTCTCCATCCTCACCAGCATTTGGTATCATTTGTTCTCTTGATCTTAGCCAGCCTGACTGGGGTAAGGTGAAACTTTAAGGTAGTTTTACTTTGCATTTCCATAATTATTAACAATGTTGAACACTTTTAAAGATGGTTCTTAACCATCTTTATTTCTTCTTCTGAGAACTCTCTATTTAGGTCTTTAGCCCATCTTTTACTTGGGTCGTTTGCTTTCTTACATCTTTATTTTTTGAGTTCTTTATATATTCTGGATGTTAAACCTCTGTCAGATGTAACACTAGTGAAGATTTTTTCCCCTTTTTCAGGTTTTCTCTTCACTTCTTTGATGATTTCTTTATTTGTACAGTAGCTTTTTCATTTAATAAGGTCCCATTTGTTGATTGTTGACTTTAATTCCTGAGCAACTACTGTCTAGTTTAAAAAATACTTTCCTTCACCTATATCTTAAAGGTTTTAAGATATTTTATTCTAATAGTTTCAGGGTTTCCAGTTTCACATTGAGGTATTTGATCCATTTACAGTTGACTTTTGTGCAAGGTGAAAGATAAGGATCTAGTTTCATTCTTCTACAGGTGGAAATCCAGTTTTGCCAGCACCATTTGTTGAAGATGCTGTCTTTCCTCCATTGTGTGTTCTTGGCACCTTTGTCAAATATCAGGTGGCAAAAATTTCGTGTACTCAGATTTGGGTCTTCAATGATGTCCCATTGATCGGTGTGTCTATATTTGTGCCAGTACCATGCTGTTTTTATGACTATGGTTCTGTAGTATAGAACAAGATCTGGTACAGTGATGCCCCCATCTTTGCTCTTTGTGCTCTGAGTTGACTATCCAAGGTCTTTTGTGCTTCCATATGAATTTAATGATTTTTTTCTAATTCTGTGAAGTATGTCATGGGGATTTTGACTGGGATTGCATTGAATGTATATGTTAATTTTGGTATTATGTGGTCATTTTCACAATATTAGTTCTTCCAATCCATGAGCATTGGACGTCCTTCCATCTCCTTCTGTCTTTCTCAATCTCTTTCTTTAAAGATTTAAATTTTTGCCATAGAGATCTTTGATGTGTTTGGTCAGATTTATTCCAAGATATTTTATTTTACTTTTTTTGTAGCTATTGTGAATGGGAACATTTCACTATGCTCTTTCTCCAATAGTTTGTTATTGATATATAGAAAGGCTACTGGTTTTTTACAGATTGATTTTATAATCTGCCACTTTGCTGAAAGTGCTTATCAGTCTTAGGAATTTTCTGGTGGAACTCTCAGGATCTCTTAGGTATAGTATCATATTGTCTGTGAAAAAGGACATTTTGACCTCTTCTTTTCCAATTAGAGCTCCTTTAATTTCCTTCTCTTGTCTTATTGCTCTATCAAGAGTTTCAGGCACTGTATTGAAAATAAGTGGAGATAGTGGACATCCTTGTATCATTCCTGATTTTAATGGGAATGCTCCCAGGCACTTATTTTTTTTTTTTTTTTGCCTTTAAGAATGATGTTTACTGTGGGTTTGTTGTATATATCTTTAATTATGTTGAGGTATGTTCCCTCCAGTCCAATTCCCTTTAAACCTTTTATCATGAGTGCATGCTGAATTTTGTCCTAAGCCTTTTCTGGATCTGTTGAGATGACAATGTGGTTTTTGTCTTTGAGTCCATTTATATATTTGATGATGTTTATTGATTTGTGTATACTGAAACATCCCTGCATGACTGGAATAAAGCCTACTTGATCATTTTTAAATGACCCTTCTGATGTGCATCTGTATACAGTTTGCAAGCACTGTGTTCACAATTTTTGTATCTATGTTCATTAAGGATATGGGTCTATAGTTTTCTTTTCTGGTTGTGTCTTTACCTGGTTTGGGTATTCGAGTGATGCTGGCTTCATAAAAGGAATTTGGAAGGTATCCCTCTGTTTTGATGATTTTTAATAATTAAGTATTATTGGTTATCTAGTAGTAGAATAATTTAAGTAGGATTGGAGGTCTTTTTTAAATGTCTGTTAGAATTCTACTGTAAATCCATCTAGGCCTGGGATTTTTTCAGTTGGGAGGCTTTATATTACTATTTCAATTTACTTGGGTGTTATGGGTCTGTTTAAAATGTTAATCTCATCTTCATTTAACTGTGGCAGTTCCTGTGATTTTAGATACTCATCCATTCCTTTTAGATTTTCAAATTTAGTAGAGTATCATATTTTAAAGTATTCCCTTATAATATTCTGTATCTTTTGGGTATCTGTTGTGATGTTTCCCCTTTCATCTCTGATTTTGTTGATTTGAATTTGCTCTTTCTTTCTTTTGGTTAACTGGGCTAAGTGTCTGTCTATCTTGTTTAGATTTTCAAAGAACCAGCTCTTAGGTTCATTGATTCTTTGTATTGTTTGTTTCTATTTCATTAATGTCTACTTTGATTTTTATTATTTCCTCTCTTCTGCTGGGTTTGGGGTTCATTTGTTCTTGCCTTCACAGTGTCTTGAGTTGCAACGTTGGGTCATTTATTTTGGCTCCTTCTAATTTTTTTAATGTAGGCACTTAGAGCTATAAACCTCCCTCTTAGGACTGCTTTTAAAGTGTCCCAGTGGTTTTGTTGTATTTTATTGTCCTTTTCATTGAAATCCGGAAATTTTAAAATTTCTTTTCTTATTTCTACTTTGACACACTCATCATTTCGGAGTGTGTTTTTTAATCACCATGAGTTTGTGTAGTGACTTGGGCTTCTTCAAGTGTTGGTTTTGAGCTTTATTGAATTGTGGTCTGATAGAATGCATGGGATTATTTCAATTTTTTGTATTTGTTGAGGTTTTTTGTGCCTCAGTATGTAGTCAATTTTTGAGAAAGTTCCATCACTTGCTGAATAGAAAGTGTATTCTTAGGTGCTTGGGTGGACTATTTAGGAGATATGTGTTAGGTCCATTTGATGTATGGCTTCATTTAATTCAGACATCTCTTTGTTTATTCTATATCCAGTAGACCTGTCTAATAGAGAAAGTGAGGTATTGAAGTCCCCTACTATTACAGAATTGGAGTTAACCTGTGTCTTAAAGTCTTGTAGTATTGTTTTTATGAATATGGGTGCACCACAGTTTGTTGCATATATGTACAGAATTGTAACTTCTTGTTTAATTGTTCCTTTGATAAGAATGATGTGACCCTCTTTATCTTTTCTGATTAGTTTTACTTTGAAGTCTATTTTGTCAGATATTAGAATTGCAACCCCTGCTTGTTTCTTAGTGACATTTTCTTGGAATATTTTTTTCCATTCTTTCACGTTAAGGTATTGCCTCTCCTTGAAAGTGAGATGGCCTTCTTCCAGACAGCAAAAAGATGGATTTTGTTTCTTTGTCCGTTCAACTAGCTTGTGTCTTTTGATTAAGGAGTTCAGTCCATTGATTTTTAAGGTTATTATTGAAAGATGTCTATTACTTGCCATTATTTTGATTACTGTTTGCGTTCTTTGTCTAATTTTGTGTTTCCACAATTATACTGTTTTTTTTTTCTTCCACTACCCCTGGGGTATAGTTCTTCCTTTCTCCATTCTTTGTATTGCTTCAAGTATTCTTTGAAGAACTTGATTCAAGTACATGTATTCTTTCAGACTATTCATGTCATGGAAGATTTTTCTTTCTCCCTCAACTCTAATAGATATTTTTGCTGGCATCTATTGTCATTTGTCCAGGTATTGACCTGGAAATACTGGTATCTAGGCTCTTCTGGTTTTCATAATTTGAATGGATAAGTCAGCTGTAATTCTGATGGGCTTTCCTTAATATGTGACTTGTTGTTTTTCCTTTTATGCTTTCAATATTCTCTCTTTGTTCAGTACATTTAGTGATTTTATTATGATATGCCATCGGTAGTTTCTTTTCTCATCCTTTCTGTTTGGTGCTCTATGTGATTCTTGTATTCGTATGGAGATGTCTTTCCTTAATTTGGGGAAATTCTCTTCTACAGTCCTGTTTAAGATCTGCTCAATACCATTAACCTGAAATTCTCCTCGTCCTCTATGCCTGTGATACATATATTTGGGCTTTTCATGGTGTCTCACGTCTCTTGCATATTCCATTCCTGTTTTTTTTTTTTTTAATTTTTCATAATCTTTGCTTAAGTGGTTCAATTCTTCAACATAATCCTCCAGTGCTGATATTGTTTGCATTTCATCATTCTAGTGATGAGGCTTTCCCCTGTTGTTTCAAGTTGGCTTATTGAGTTTTTCACTTCCTCCTTCATTTCAGCCTGAGTTTCCTCCAATATTTCTGTCTCTTATGAATTCAGTCAGTTTACCCCAGTTGTTTGTCTTTCCATTTTATTATTTTTTTTCTTTTTGATATTGGCATGTGAATTTCTTTTGTTGTTTGTTCCTCTGGTATGAAAATTAAGTTGAAGTGTGCTTCTGTTTGTATTATTGGTGTGCCTTGGTAGTTTTCTTACTGGTTATGTAAAGCTGGTTGGTCTAGATTTCAGGTTCTCTAAGTTTTATTTTGGAGGGAACTGATAGCTTCAAATCAGCTACTCAGGAGCTCCCACAGAAGCCCAAGTCATGTTCTAGCCAGGCACACTCAGGCTTCCTTCAAACATTTGAACCCCTACTAGCAGGTACTCAGAGCACAATTTGGGAAGTTCCCTAAGGGGAGGACTGATTTTGGGACTCTCAAGCAGTCTGCTGAGTTCTCAGCCTCTATGCCAGTGGGAGGCCAGAACAGGCATTCTCAGGCTGTCTCCTAATGTCTCACCATTACCCTACCATAGGGCAGAGGTCTGCCCTGGGGGCATGGGAGTGGCCCCACATATTCCCAGTTAAGGGGATGAGTATGGCACAATTTGGGGAAGCTCAACACCACTTGGAGGCCAGATCCAGACACTCTCAGGCAGTCTGATGAGTTCTCAGCCCCTATGCCAAAGGGAGGCCAGAACAGGTACTCTCAGGGAGTCTGCAGAGATCTCAGCCTTTACACCAATGTAGGTCACAACAGGCCCTCTCAGGCTGTTTGCTAATGTCTCAGCCTTACTCTACCATAGGGCAGAGGTCTGCCTTGGAGCCGTGGGAGTGGCCCCATGCATTCCAATTTAGGGGGTTGTGTACTGCTTGATTTAGGGAAACTGACCACCACATGGAGACCAGATCCTGACACTCTCAGGTAATCAGCTGACTTCTCAGTCCTTATGCCAGAGGGAGGCCATAACAGGCACATTCAGGCTGCCTGCTGAGATCTCAGCCCCTACACCAATGGACTTTTTAATTTAGGCACTTAGATCTGTAAACTTACCTATTAGGACTGCTTTTAGGGTGTCCCAGAGGTTTTATTGTGTTGTGTTCTTATTTTCATTTTGTTTCAGGAATACTTTTATTTCTTTCTTAATTTTTTCTTTGACCCATTCATGATTCAGGAGATTGTTGTTCAATCTCCATGAGTTTGTGTATTTACTAGAGCCTTTTTGCTTTTGATTGTAAGCTTTATTGCATTGTGGTCTGATAGAAGGCATGGAATTATTTCAATTTTTTTGTATTTGTTGAAGATTTGTTTTATGCCCTGGAATGCAGTCAGTTTTAGAATAGCTTGCATGAGCTGCTGAGTAGAAAGTATTCTTTGGTGGCAGGGTGGAATAGTCTATATATATATATCTGTTAGATCCATTTCATGTTGTATGTCATTTAATTCAGATATCTCCCTGGTTCTTCTTTGTCTAATTGATCTGTCTATTGAAGAATGTGGGTTATTAAAGTCTCCCACTATCACTTAATTCATGTCAATCTGTGTTTCATATTCCTAGACTACTGAGTTTATGAAACTTGGTGCTCCAGAGTTTGGTACATATATATGTATGATTGTCCTATCTTCTTGCTCAATTTTTCCTTTGATTAGATAGAAGTAACCCTCCTTATCTCTTCTGATGTGTTTTTATTTGAAGTTTATTTTGTCAAATATTAAAATCACAAAACCTGCTTGCTTCTTAGGGCCATTTGCTTGGAATATTTTTTATATCCTTTCACCATAAGATAGTGTCTATCATTGAAGGTGAGATGAGTTTCTTGAAGATAACAAAAGATGTGTTTTTTTTCTTGATCCAGTGCACCACTCACATCTTTTGACAGGGGAGCTGAGGCTATTGATATTTACTGTTATTATTGAAAGGTGTGTATTAAATACTGTCATTTTAATTTCCTTGTGTTTGTGGCCCTATTTAGTGTTTCTGTTGTTGTGCCTTTCTTTTTTTTTTCTTTCTGTAGCCTCTTGAGCATTGCTGTCTTCTGCCTTTTGTATTGCTTTGAGTATTCTCTATAATGCTATTTTGGAAGACATTAATTTTTTCAGCCTAACTGTGTCATGGAAAATTTTCTGCTCCCCTTTGACCTTGATAGATAGTTTTTCTGAGTAAAGTATTTGGGGTTGATATCCATGACTGTTTTGAATTGTGAATATTTCATTCCATGCTCTTCTGGCTTTCATACTTTGTGTTGAAAAGTCAGCAGTAATTCTGATGGGTTTTCCTTTATCTGTAACTTGTTGTTTTTCTCTGGTTACTATGAAATACCATTGAGGCTTTCTGTACCGATCATATCGTAATGGTGTTCTCTGTGGTTCTTGAATCTTTATAGGTATATATTTCCTTAATTTAGGGAAGTTTTCCTCTCTGGTCCTATTGAGGATTTATTCAATGCCATTGGTTTGAGTTTCTTCTCCTTCCTGTATGCTTATTACACGTAGATTTTGTTGTTTTATGTGGTCCCACATTTCCTGAGTTTTTCATTCCTGTGTTTTTGTGAATTTTGAATAATCTTTCCTTAAGCAGTCCACATCTTCAACTTTATCCTGCACTCTTGATATTCTGTTTTCAGTTTCATTCATTCTGCCTGTGAGAATTTCTCCTGTTGTTCTTAATTGGTATTGAGTTTTTCAGGCCCATTTTCGTTTCCATTGGGGTTTCCGTCACCATTTCTATCACTTTAGTGAATTTGCTTTTCATATTTTGAATTGTTTTTGATATTGTTTTGTATATTCTTGGGCTTCTGTCTAAAGTTCATGCCTTTCCTCTTTGAGTTCTTTGAGTTGTGTTTTCTTGAAGTTCTTTGACCATGTTCATGATTGGTCTTCTAAATTCTGCATCCTGGGGTTCTACACAGTGGTTCTCAAAACTGTGCATTTCTATAGGACTCATGAGTTTTCTTGGGGACATATTTTTCTTGTTTTTCATATTGTTTGTGTTTTTGTGTTGCTGTTTGGGCATATGAATATTCTTTGTTGGTTATGTGTTCAACAGGAGCTTCTACTCTACTGTAGTTTAATTCAATGTCTTTTTCTTTTAATATTGTTTATGTAGCTTAGTTACTATTTGTTTGGGTGTGGAAGACAAACTGGTGGGTATTTCAAGTTCTTGCTGATAGTAGACTGGTCAGAGTCCAGACTGAGCAGCTCTGTTGGCTTGATCCTGAGGCTGGGAGTTTGGTGGTGAAAGAATTGCTGGGTGAGGATTTAGGGATCTATGGTAGGGTGATTAGTTAATCTGATTTGGGGAGCTAGTCCTGGGACTTGATGTGTAGAAATTGGACCCTGCCTGTGAGAGAAGCCAGCAGGAGAAGGACTGGGGGGTGGATGAGAGAATATGGGTAGGGAGACTGTGAGTTTGATTTGACTTACCAGAGTCCTGGCTGAGCAGGTCTGTCTGCCTGATCTGGAGGCTTAAAATTTGGCTGTGGGAAGACTGGATGGGTGAGAACTTAGGGATCTGTGGTAGGGTGGTTAGTTCATTTGATTTGGGAAGCAAGTCCTTGGACTATATCTGTAGGAATTGGATCCTGCCTGTGAGAGAAGCAGGCAGGGGAAGGAGTGGGGGTGGATGAGAGAAATGGTGTAGGGAAGCAGTGAGCTTGATATGACTTACCAGAGTCCTGGCTGAGTGAATCTGTCTGTCCAATCTGGAGGCTGGAAGTTTGGAGGTGAGGGTACTGCCTGGGTGAGGACTTAGGGATCTATAGTAGAATGATTAGTTGATCTGGTTTGGGAAGCTAGTCCTGGGACTTGATGTGAAGGGATTGGAGCCGGCCTGTGAGAGAGGCCAAGTTTGTAAATTTTTCAAAGGAGTTATATTTTTATCTTTAGTATAGGCTAATAAGATATACACATAAAATTATTAGATACATAAAATTATTAGAACAATTTTTCTAATAAGGTATGTTGAATTATTTAAACAATATTGAAAGTGTACCTATTGATCATGAATTTCATGAAAACTTTCCATTTAAAAATTAGAAACAAATGCCTAGTTATTCAAAGAAGGACTTTGAAATGGAACCGAGATGGCAAATCTTGAAAAAACAATCTTTTACTATGGAAAGAGAGTGAACTCCAGATATGGAAATTAAACATCTTTTTTAAACTTATGTAGAAGATGGAATGATAGCTTATCAGCAGTAAAGAGCACTGACTGCTTTTGCAGAAGATTGCATTCTATTCCCAGCTCCCATGGGGTGACTAACAACCATCCATAACTCCACTTTCAGGGGATCCAATACACTCTTCTGACTTCCATGGCCGCTGCAAGGCAATGATGCACACACACACACACACACACACACACACACACACACATATATATAACTGTAATATATATATATGTATATATATATATATATGCAGGCATTTTAAAGTCATTTATAACATTCTGGTATTTTTTAAGGACTGCATAGTATTTAGCCAAAGCTAAATGTTCTTAAATAAACCATACATTTTTTAAGCTAATCCTTGTAATAGCAAGATTGTATCAATAACTACATTGATTAGAGGCTTCTTTGAATTTTGATTCTAGAAATTTTAAGATTATATATCATCTTTAAGTCTCATCTTTTACATATCTAAAATGGCTTATGCTAAGACTGGAGAGATGGCTCAGTGATTAAGAGCAATGACTGTTCAACCAGAGGACCCAGGTTCATTTCCCACCACTCACATGGAGGTTAATAACCATCTTTAATTTCCATTCAAGGGGACACAACACCCTCAACTCCCTCTTCTGGCCTCCACAGGCTCTTCACAACCTGGGTGCACTTACATGTATGCAGACAAAGCACTCCATGAATAAAATAAACATAAACAAATAAAAAATTAAAATACCTTGCTTAATACTTACATAACATACATAAAACATTTATTTATCCCTTCCATTTTGTAAAAATCCAGCCATTGTCATCTTCATTCATAAATCCTTCTTTACTAAAAATATTTCCATTGGTACATCCCATTAACATTTTATTTTTAATTTTTGAGATCTTCATATAATATACTTTGATCATATTTAGATCCCTTCCCCAATCCATACTTACTTCCATTATCCCCCACCTCATTTAATGCACACATACATATATATGTGTATATACATGTATATGTATGCGTATATATATATATAAGCATTTACTACTTTTTACTAATTATCTTAATACCACAAGACATAAACAACATTAATAAATAAATTTACCATCTGTTGGAAGACCTTTACCCTGCCTATCCTCTCATAAGTTTCTAATGATAAACTAATATTTGATTTCACAAAAGCGAATAATAACCAATTGCTCCAAATAAGATGAAGTCAGAATTTCTTGGAGTAGCTAAAAATAAACCACAATGATAATTTTGCTAGTATAATTTGAATTAATATTTGGGAAAACAAAACTTTTTGTAGTCCAATTTCAATTACATAAGGTGAAACCAATATATTTTAAAGTGGGTTCTCAAAAGTTTGTAGGAATTTTTAATTTTTCTATTACATTTTAGGTGATAAGCAAATTCTCTATTATCTTTGGCCTAAGCAGGGAGTTGTCTTGCCACTTACTTTTTAAAGTCTGGTAGGCATAAGGATGGCTTCCATACATTTGTGGGGATTTAAAAATTATTCTGCCTTTAAAGTGATAATAAATTCTTTATTACTTAAGACCTTAGCAGGGAGTGGCAAATTTAAGGATGTTTCCCGTTCTCCTATAGCCTAAGGGATACATATTGTGGGGATTTAAAAGTTATTCTGCCTTTAAAGTGATAATAAATTCTCTATTACTTAAGACCTTAGCAGGGAGTGGCAAATTTAAGGATGTTTTCCCTTCTCCTATAGCCTAAGGGGTAGATATTAGAATAATAACTTCTGTTGATAATATTATATTCCTTAGCTGTTAACAATGGCATAATACTTTTATTATAGAGCTCTTTTTTCCTCTTAGATAGATGGAGCCCATCTAACTCATGAACTTTCAAAAGAAATTTTGAAATTTCAGAAGTTTGGTTATGAAGTAGGAGGCCAAATCCAACCTCCAGAGTCAACTTCTTTGTTGATTTCAAAACAGCATAAGGCAATTTACTATTATTTTAAAAATGCATTTGCTTCTTTTAAAATTAAGTCTGCTAGGACTCGCATTGGGAAAGGGAAGTGACAAAACTCAGAACATTTGATTTGAAGTGCAGCTCTTTGATATCTCTAAATATTTATAATTTTATGAGCATGTTGCAGTTAGCATTCATAATCAAGGAGGATCAAGTCAATAAAAGTATTATCCATTTGCATTGCCTAAGATGCATTTCTTCTTGACTGTTTGGGGTGATCTTTGAAGATTTATACTCACAATTAGTTACTTCATGTCTGTTATTGAAGGGAAACTAAAGTATCCTCTTTCTTATCCACTAGAAGCTATTTTTATATGCTGGTTAGACTTCATTCCAGGTTTGAATACAAAAAATCAACGATCTATGTCAAATGGGTACACACTAGGGGTATCTTGCTACCCCTGTTTAATTTTCTCTTGTCTTGCTCTCTAGAGCTTTGTATTTATTTCCTCCTATAAAACCATGAGGAGAGAGGCCTTGGCAGGTATACCCCCTTAATCTCACTGACAAGACTGGAATTTTCCTGTATCTCATCCCTCTTTACTAGCAACCCTAAAGAAGGTAAAGCATACATGGAAAAGTCGCACTCAACAATGTGTCTTCTAACACACTTACGTGATGAATTTAACTTTTTCCTAGTTAATTGATCCTGTCAGTGCAGGATCCAACATTACTAAATCTTCTGGAATAAACTTTGGGCTTACATGTATTGAGGAAGTCAACCATATTCTGATGATTTTAAGTTAAGGAAAGTCTTGACTTTCTTATAGGCTAAATTATTCAAATCCCCTGAAACGTTCCTTTTGACTTTTTCAAATTTATAATTTGAAGGTAAACATGACAGAGCACATGATGAATTCTTCCTTTAAAGATGCAGCATTATAACATAAAGAAGAGTGAAAGAATATAGAATCTCAGAGAGAGACAGGCTTAGAGATGCAAATGCAAACTCAGGTGCAATGCTTTTAGTTTCATTAGTCTTCTTTTACCCTAGGGAAGGGAGCTCCTTGGAAGGCAAGAGAATTAGGAAAAGGAGGCCTATGAGGATCTATAAGATGTAATTCTTTTAAAAGTACTCATTTTCCTCTGGATAAGACTGCATATCTACTTGAAATTTCTACCAAAGTATTAAATACTTCCATTGACCTGTTTCTAAACAGTAGCTTAATTGAGCATCATTTTTCTCCCAATATTCTGAATTAAGTGTCAAATGGTTTAGATAACAGGGAAAATATTTCTGAATAACATTTAAATTCACAAATTTGCTTTGATGATGCTTTAGTTACAATTCCTTTAAGTAAATTCATTAATTGTCATATATGTCTATAAGATTCAGGAGATAAAGAGATCCCCACAGTGAAAGCAGGAAAATGAAATGGAAAATGAAAGTTTGAGCACAGTTCTTTGTGGTGTAGGGGCACAATAAAGGAAAGAAGAACCAAAAGCAAATAAAGAATTGTGAATATGCACTGATGCAAACTATCAAATCTGTGTGCTTGTTGTCATGACACTTATCCTGTGTTATGGCTATAAATGTCCAAAAACCCTCTTTTTGCCTCAGGATTTTTCAGTCACCTATCCATGAGTGCTCTGACATGAGATATCAAGGAAAAACTTGCTCTCATTGTCACAGAATTTCTAGTGTAACTGTATATGTTTTATGCTTCCTTTTCCCCTAGGAACATTCCAGTCACTGATCTGTGAGTTCACAGTAGGGTGTCTCTTCCTCACATGGGGCACCACAATGAAGCATTATTGCAACAGAATTATACTTATCTGGACAAATAAAAACCCAACTCTTAAATTTAGCTTTTAAGAATGGACCAGAACATGAAGAACACCTGTTCCCCTAGCTATCTCTTGGAAATATCTGTCTCCTTGAATCCATTGATGAAACTGTCTTGTTGGAATGCTTTCTCTGGAACTGTGTCCCTAGTACAGTCCCATTCATAATTTTATTCAAAAGGACTTCCCAACTTCAACTGGAAAAACACAAGCTTGGTTCCTCCATAATTCTCACATACCATCTAGCCTGGCCCTTTCATCCCTAGTTCTAGAAAACCTCATCCAACTTTAGGCATCCTTCCAAGTCCCCACTGTCCTATGAAGATGGGGATCTACCTTTCAGTGCTTTGATATATTAATTCTTCAGCATATCCTCATTTGTTCACTCATTACCTTTTTGTGTGGAATGCCAAATTGAGGTTGCTTAGGAAAAGAAGTCACTCAAGATTACAAGATACAAGACTGTATTATTTACTTTTCTGTTGCTGTGATAGAAACACTGACCAAAACAAATTATAAAAGGAAGAGTTTATTTGAGCTTACACTTTCAAAGGGGCAAGAGTCCACCATGGTAAGAAGGCGGGGTGGCAAAGGTGGCTGGAGCAGGAGAAGAAGCTGAGCTCTCACATCTTCTAGCAGGCAAAGGCAGCAAGAGCATGACTGGAGATTTGGCAAGGCTTAAGAACTCTCTAAGCTCACCCTCAGTGACATGCTTCCTCCAGGATAGTCACAGCTTCTAAGACCTTCCAATACAGCAACACCAACTAGGGACAAAATGTTCAAATACTTTTAGCCTATGGAGGACATTTTCATTCAAACTACTACAAAGAGCACATGGTTTGGCTGGAGTTAATTAAAATTATTTGTCCAGATTTTTTCCACTTATAAGTCATTCCTACAATAAGTGAAATAAGTTTGACTGAGAAAGACAATTACCACATATATGCTTTCATAAGCAGAAACTAAATTTAAAACTATGCATGGTTGGTTATGGTCATGAAAGTAGATGAGGACCATGAGAGAAGAAATCTCAATGGCATGGAGTATAAAGGGAGGGTAATGGAATACAAGGAATATGAAGGCAGGAAGGAGATGAAAGGGAAGAGGATTGGCAAGAAGGACCAGAGGGAATAAAAATGGCAGGAGTGCCATTGGTGAGGGAGATGAATAAGAACAAATTAAAATAGTATATATGTGCAAAAATATCAAAATGAAAACCCATCACTTTGTATGCTAATTTTAAAAAAATTTAAAAAGAAATTAAAATTTTTAAATAATACTTTAAGCTATACCAACATAATAAAAACCAACAGCATTTGATCACTTTCATTAGATACATAAAAATATAACTGATGAAATTCAATACCCATTCATGATAAAAAATGTGTTAAGAAATAACCCTAGGGTTACAAGACAATGTTCTAAACATGATATAAGGAATGCAAGAAAAAAACACAGTTCAATATCTCCCTTTGATTTGTTATGAAAGGAAACCCTAGATCCCCTCCACCAACAGTACATCCACTACTTTTGGATGCCCACACCCTCCTAGATCATAAGATCTTATTGCTGGACACCTCATACACCAGTTGTGGGACATAGAGAAATTCAACTGACACTGGCTGGGATGCTTCCTTCTTGATGAGTAGAGTTTATAGTGCTAGAAGATAATATGTAGCCTGCTAGGAAAGAAAGTTCTCAAACATATGGCCCAGCTGTGAACCTGCTTACTACAAGACCAATCTGACAGTCTAAATATTTCAACATGGTGTTAGTTGTGACATGACTGATATGGGGTATAATCACACACATTCAGAGTGAATTTGAGGACTTCTCTACTGGAAGAATGTTATCTCTGCCATGAAGCTTGCTGAAAAGGCCATGGCTGGGGGCTTTGCAGTTGTCCTGCCTTGACTCCTAGTCCCCATCCTGCTGCCAGAGAGCTCCTGATTAGCCTGGAAATTTAGTCAGCTCACATGAGCAAGGTCTCCATCACCCTTCTTTGCAACCAGCCCCAACTCCTCCAGGATCAACATCTACCTTACCTATCTAATCAAAACAATTGGTCATCAGATTCCTGGTCCACACTATGCCTATTAAAACAACTGAAAAGTTCATGACTAGACTACCTGGAACTACCTCAACACTCCAATAAAAAAAATCAAAACTGAGAAACTGAAGCACAGATCAACTGACCATTCATTCCTGATCGGAAAGAAATCAAGGAACATCAAAAATAAAAACAGAACCAAACTTCAACCCAAAAAGGTGGAGTAAATTTTCGTTTCAGATACACAACCAGCAAAAGAAGTCCATATGCTCAGGTCAGAAACCAAATAAAGACAAATATTAGGAAAAATCAAGCTAATATGTTGTCCTCACCAAATTCCACCAGTCCTAGAGAAGTGTTCTATAATGAGAACTACCCAGTGAAACCCCAGGACATAGGATTTAAAAGAGCAATCATAAACACAATAAAAAAATTCAGTGACTTTAAAGAACCCACAATCAAAAAACTCAAATAGAACAGGCATAAATTCCTGGATAAAGCTCAAGAAAATACAAATATACAGATAAATGAAATGACAAAAACAACTTAAGATTTTAAAAAATGGGAAAGAAATGAATAAAACTCAGTCTGAAATGAAATTTCAATTGAAAAACTCAATAAACCAATTTAAAATGACAGAAAAAAAGCTTCACCAGTAGAATAAATCAAATGGAAAACAGAATATCAAGATGGGACAATAAAGTTGAAGAATTGGACTACAAAGGCAAAGGATATAAAAGAAAAGTAAAACACAGGAATAGATATGCAGGAAATGTGGGACAACATGAGAAGACCAAATCTAGTCATTATATGTATCAAGGAAAGAGAAGAAAATCAGGCCAATGGCAATGACCAGTTCTACTGATCTACTGGATTATAAAAGAAAACTTCCTTAAATTAAGGAAAGAAATACCCATACATATACAAGAAGCATAAGAAGACCATACAGACAGGACCAGAACATAAACTCTTCCCAGAATATTATAGTAAAAATATTAAATGTGTATAACCGAGAGTACTAACAGCTGCAAGACATAAACAAATTACATATAAAGGAAAACCCATGAGAATTTCAGGTGATATTTCAGTGCAAACTATATAAGCCAGAAGAACCTGCAGCCAAGTATGCCAAGTTCTCAAACATAGATGGTGACCCAGCACATTATAACCATCAAAACTATCAGAGTTAAAGGAAAAAGAAAATCTTCCATGATACAAATAGGCTGAGAATTCATGTTCTCTAAAACATCCCTACAGAAAATATTCAAAGCAATACAAAGGACTAAAGAAAGAAATGACCATACCCAAGAGGTTACTGAAAGAAACAAATAAATGTGTAATTACAGAACCACAAAATGGAACTAAGAACACAAACAAAATAAAATGATAGTAACCAATATTTATCTTTCATTGCAACCTTTAAATATCAACGGCCTTTACTCCCCAGACAAAAGCCAAAGGCTTGTTGAATGGATGAAGACAAAAAATACACATTTTGTATATTTTTGTTGAATTCTTGTGTATTTCATACACAGCATCTTAATCATCTTTATACCACTTCCCCATTCACAACCTCCCATAGCAACCCCCACTGGATTTAATGCAATCTAACATTTGTGTTAAGGACTATAAAGTCAAGTTATTTATGTCCCCAGACACCCGTCAGTGCAAGTTTATCCACTGGGGTCTAGTAACCCTATATAGAATCACTCTGTTAAAGAAGATTAACTCTTCCTTAGTGAGCAATGATCATCTGCCCAATAGTTTGTTAGCTAAGATTGGGGCTTGGTGCCCATTTCTACAGTTCTATGCTGGGGTTTTGTCTGCTTGAGTTTGCATAAGTCATGTGCATGCTGTAACTATTGCTGTAAGTTCATATGAGCAAGGTCCCAGGAGCCTATAAGACTCTATTTCCTTACGATAATTCAACTCCCTTCCTGGCTCTTATAATCTTTCTGCCTCCTCTTCTTCAATGGCTCCTTAGCTCTGGGGGGCTAAAATTTAATCTAGGCGTCCTGTCCAAGGACCCACATTCTTCAGACTCTTATTTTGTGTGTGTGTGTGTTGGCTATGTGTGACGCTTTGTGTTCATTGGCCTCTGTTGTATGAGGGAGCTTTATTGATGAGAGTTGAGAGATGCATTAGTATTGTCTCTACCCCTTGTCCACTGTACTTCATGACCCTTAAGTGTAGAGCTTCCACCGTAGACGTGTCAGTTTGGTTTGGACATTTCACAGACACTTAATCTCAGTGTGTGACCAGTGAAACTCAGTAATAGTCTCCATCTGTTATGACAAAGAAGCTTCTTTGATGAGTTGTGACTGGCATACTTGTTCATAAATATAAAGATTCATATTTAGGACATAGTAAGAAATGACATTTGTCTAAGGATGTGACAAACTAGGGGTTTTCTCTAAGATTGATGATATTTTTACTGTCTACAAGAAACTCATCTTGCCTTTAGGGATAGTCACCATTTTACCGTGAAAGGATGGAAAAATATTCTAAGCAAATGGCACTGAGAAACAAGCAGACATTGCTATTGTAGTATATGACAAAATATATTTCAAACAGAAACTAATCAGAAGATATATATAATGCCACTTTATTCTGATCATGGGAACAATCTACCAAGAATATCTTAGAATCAAGAATATATATGCACCAATTACTAGTGAACCCAATTTTATAAAAAGAGTATGGGGCTGAAGAGATGATTCAATGCTTAAGTGCACTGACTGTACTTGCAGAAGACACAGATTCAAATTGCAGAAGCCATATCATGGCTAATAACCATCTGTAACTTCAGTTCCAGGGGAGTCAATGTCCTCTTCTGTCTTCTGTGGGCACTGCATGACATGGGTGCACTTACACACATGTAGGCATAACACTCATACACATAAAATAAAAATAAATAAATTTAAATAGTACTATTAGCATAAAAGAAACCAATTAATCCCAACTCAATAAAAGTAGGTGTTTTTAATACCTGACTTTCTCCAATTGACATGCCATCTGTATAAAGAATAAGTATATAAACTGCTGAATTAATATCATACATCAAATGAACCTAATAGATATCTACAGAATATTTCACCCAAGCAGTAAAGAATAGACATTGTACTCAGTAGTCCATGAATATGTTTCTAAAATAGACCACATACTGGGACACAAAACAAGACTGAACAAAAAACTGAAATAAATTAAAAAAGAGAGAAACATTGAACTCTCAAATACCTTCTCTGAAACCAGTATTACTCTAATACTAAAACCAAATAATGACAGAAAAACATAAAAGAAAAATGTAGGACCATATCACTAATGAACATAAGATCAAAATTTTTCAATAAAATATTAACAAATTGCTTACATACACATATCAAAAATATCAACAATGATCAAGTTGGCTTTATTTCAGGGATGTAGAAATGGTTCAAATATGTAAGTCAATAATTGTAAGAAATCATATAAAGATAAAAAAAATCACAAGGACATCTCAAAAGGCCCTGAAAAGGCCTTTGACAATATTGAAAATGTATTCATGGTAACAGTCCTAGAGGGAACTGGACACACAAGATCACATTTCAACATAATTAAGCCCATATGCAACAAACCCACTGCCAACATTATTCTAAATGGAGAAAACCTGGAAGTATTCCCACCAAAATCAGGAACAAGACAAGGCTCTCCATTATCACCATTCCTTTTCCATATAGGTCTTGAAACTATACCCACAGCAATAAGACAAGGGAAGGAAATTAAAGTGTTATTAATTAGAAAATAAGTGGTCAAATTATTCCTGCTGCTTATGATAGGTTATTATACATAAGAGCCCCCAAAAATTGGACAATAAAAACTATAGAAATGAGCAATAATTTTAGCATAGTGGCAGGACACAAAATCATTTTACATAAGTCACTAGCTACTATATATACCAATAAAAAGCAGAGAAGGAGTTCGTGGAAGTAATCCCACTCACAATAGCCTCAAAAAACTTACGAAGGGCTGGAGAGATGACTCTGCAGATAAGAACACGGATTGCTCTTGCAGAGGACCTGGGTTTGATACCCAGCACCCACATAGAGGTCTACAACCATCCATAACTCCAGTTCCAGAGAATATGACACTCTCTTTTGACCTCTGTAGGCATTGCATGACACGGGCGCACTTACACATATGTGAGCAATACACTCATACACAGAAAATAAAATTAATAAATAAAATTTATAAAAAATTTAGGAATAAACCTTAACAAAGACATTAAACATCTCTACAATGAAAAATTTAAGTTTGAAGAAAGAGAATGAGGAATACAAAAAGAGGTGGAAAGAACTTCAGTGCTCATCAATTAATATTTTTAATTATTTATTTAATAACCACACGATTAGAAGAATCATTTCATTACAGCATTAACATATTCAATAACAATTTCCAGAGCAAAGATGCATCTCTTTCAAAACTGGCTGTAAATTTTTAGGTTCACACTTGAATTAAAGCAATTATACAGTATTGAACTCAGTATAAACCTTATAAGACATAAAATTGAATGAGGTTTTAACCTTTAAAAAAGATCTCCATTTCATTTTAAAATATAGTTTCATACAGAAAAACTCATTTTTAATGCTACTAACACTTAGATGTTTGTACATGCATCTCTAATCTCTATATATGTGATTATTACTAGTCACAGTCAGATATTTTCTGAGATCCTTGGCACCTGAGCATGGATATAAAGCCATCACATAGATTTCATAGGTAATGTTTTTCATCTCTACTAATTAACATGAAGCCAATTTTTATACTTCTTCCTCAAATAGAACTCATTTTTAAAGTTTGTATTTTGTGATAAGTCAAGCATGCCTGGAATGTAGACCATGGCCACCAGGCTGGATACTTCCTAGTGAGGATGGCAGGAAGCTCCATTCTAGGGACACTGTCTCTTACCCAACAACCCCCAAGCAAAACCATTAAGCCTCTAATCCTTTAATCCTAACTGGGTCCCTTGTAGATTATATGACTGGGAAACAGGACAAAGGCCACGTAGCATTAGTAGGCCCCTCCCTCCCCCTTCCTGAGGGCCTGCCAGAAAACCCAACCCCTGCCTCTTTGCCCACAAGGCTTTTCTATATAAACCTCTGCTTCTGCCATAATAAACGAGCTGTCCACTGACACAGCTTCCTGGGTGTTTCTTCCTGTCGTACTCACAGCCACCTGAGGCCTCCCTCCTGCCACCAGTCTCTCTCCTTGCCCTGACTTCCCATGATGGTGTCTGGTGCGTGATGGCCTCCAGATAGCAATGGAGTTCGGGCTGAGGAGGGGTGACAACTGGAGCCCAATATGGGGCTCGAGACAGCCTTCCAGGATATGCAGGAGAAGGATAAGTACTCCCCAACAGAGAAACATCAGCTGATAAGCCTTGGCCATCCCTCCCTGAGAATCAGCATTCTCTTCTTTCTTCCATTTTCCTTTGGTTTGTGCCTTTGCAAGGGACCGTTCAAGATGAAAGGGCAACTGAAGCTTTCTGATCAGGGTCACTCTCTGATGTTAGCCAAAGGCTCCTAGTCCTCTTACCAGACTCCCCCCAACAGCCTGCCGGGTGTCACTAAAGACCTCCTATCTATATGTCTCTTTACTACAAAACCTGGTAACACACAGACCAGTTAAAAACCATTAGGTTGTTCGCTGGTTCTCTGAAATTTGTGGTCAGGCTTGCACTCTGGACTAGTTAGAAATCCCATGTGACCTCCCAGTCTCAGGAACATTCCACTAGGACTTGGCATTTCGCCCCCCTTTCCTTTTCGATCATGGGCAACACCCCTGGAAACTTGAGGGATCCCCAAATCAGAGGCCTCTGGGCTTTTCTTAAAAGTGGAATGGTTAAACTCTCTCAGAGAGAGGCTGCTTCCTTTTGGGATGAAGTCCTACAACTCGCCCCTTGGATGGCCTCCAGGGACCCGTACGACTTAGAAGCCTGGACCAAGGTAACCTACCTGTCCAGATGGAGGGAGATCAAAGATGGCTCCCCCACCTCCCTCCAATTCCTCCCCATGATTGTGGCTGTCAGGCAATGTGTACGTCCCCCCTTCAACCCACAATATCAGAGAAGGTTCCCCCTTGTCCCAGCCCTGCCCTTGAGAACTTGGATGAGGAATGCCTGGAAGATTGCCCTGTGGCTGACCTGGCATCCCTGGAATAGGCCATAGAAAGTATCAGAAAAGAGTTAGCTATCTTTAAAATGGAACCCTCACACGTCTACCTGCCTATGCCTTTGTCTCCCTACCCACTTGAGGAAGCTGGGGACCAAAACTCCAAAACTTCCCCTAGGGAGAAACCCCAGCCTACTCCCACAGCCCCACCAAAACCCACCCCTTTGGCTACCCAACAGCTCTGCAATATCAGGGACACACAAAACCTAGAATATCAGGCCTTACCAGTTAACCTGGTCCCCACCTTTCACAGGACCCTACAATGGTACCCATACTCATCTGGAGATCTTAAGAAACTCCAGCAAGCTGTACACAAGGATGGCTTACATGCCCCCCGGACAAAAAATATCCTCCTTGGCTTCAATGCCACCTTAAATATGGCCCAAGACTGGTGAGACATCTGCAGGGCATCTCTGCCTGGCCCCCTATTCTTACAGTGGGAGGCCCTTTTCCATGACGAGTGTATCCAACAACACTGCAGAAATGCTGACCAAGTTGATATCAATTGGAAACTTGACACCCTCTTTGGTCAGGGTGACTGGGCCACAGGAGTCCAGCAAGTGGGATTCCCACCTGGGTATTATGATCAGGTGTGCCTTTGTGCCTTGCAGGCCTGAGAGCTTATTACCCTTCCTTCTGGCCCTACCTCTGAATCATCCCTCATGTTCCTCCAGAAGAAACCCAAAGAATTCTTTGCTGAGTTTATACTCAGGTCCAAAACTAGCATAGATAGAAAAATTTCTGACCCTCCAACAAGAGACATCCTACTCCACAATGTCATTTGGGATGGGATGACTCTGAATGTAAACAGACTTGTCGAGGCTTAGAGGAGAAACATTATGATAAATGGATTGTGGCCACCCAAGATATAGGCATGGACACTCATAAGGCCACATCCATAGCTCAGGCTTTCACAGCTGCCTTAAAACAGGAAGGTAGATGCTTTAAATACAGGGATAGGGGACATTGGAAGAATGAATGCCCTCGAGTTAACACCCAAATTAAAACAAATGAAGCCCCTAAGACAGTCTGTCCTCGCTGCAGAAAAGGATTCCATTGGTAACACGATTGTCATTCCAAATATGATAAAGAAAGAAAACCACTCTTGCCTTTAAACTTCTTTTGGGGCAGCCCTCAGCCCCACCAGTAAGAGGGCAGCCTCCTAAGGTCAGAACCTTATGGACCTCCACCATACTAGAAAAAACTCACCCCCAAATTGTTATCAAATTACGGGGAAAGCCCCTTAAATGCCTTGACAAAGGGGACAATAAGACTATCATTAGGAGACAGGAAGCCCCCTCGACATGGTCCTTACTACCAGGCCCCAAGTTAGTGGGGGTGGGGAGCACTTCCTAGGCCTTCATCACTAAAGAAACCATCACATGGGAGGACCCTGATGTAAACAAAGGCCACATCCATCTTTTGGTTGCTGACGTGGCTACTAACCTACTAGAAAGAGACCTCCTTGGAGCTCTCAGTGTAATTATCACCACCAGGAATGAGGGTCCTTCAATGGATCGTAGCAACCCATCTGACTCATGCCCCTTTTGCCCCTCCACTTATCACCCCCAATTCTAATGGCCAATGTTAATTATCAAGCTCCCTGCCTAGAATGGAACTCTGATGATCCCGTCTGGGTTGAAAAGTGGCCACTATCTAGGGAGAGATTACTAATCATTAAAAAAAACTTGTTAAAGAACAATTACAATTAAGACATATCTGGCCTTCCCACAGCCCATGGAACACCCCCATCTTCACCATAAGAAAAAGCTCAGGGGGATGGCTTTTATTACAAGACCTAAGGGCCATCAATAAACCTATGCAAATTTGGTGCTCCCCTTGACGTGAACTCCCCCTGTCTCAGCCGTTCCTGCAAATACCCCCTTGTTATCCATTGGTATCAAAGATTGTTTCTTCTCCATTCCATTACACCCAAGAGCTTATAAGAGATTTGCCTTCTCCGTCCCCACAATCAATAATTCTGGACCTGCAAAAAGATATGAATGGACTGTTCTCCCCCCAGGTGTGGCTAACAGCCCCATCATTTGCCAAGAAGCAGTTGCTTCTGCCTTAAAACCCCATATTAAAAAGGGACTCCATGTTTACCATTACATGGACAACATCCTTGCCTGGTACGAACCCCTGCTACCATTACCAGACCTCAGAGATCAATTAATATCCTTCCTTGAGGCCTCTGGCTTTAAAATCACTCCTACAAAGATTCAACTCATCCTGCCCATAAAATTTCTAGGCACTGAAATTTCCCTAACAACCATCCAGCCACTAAACCCTGTTTTTTCCTTCCCTTCCCAACTTACCCTGGCTTCCTTACAGAGTTACCTAGGGAACCACAACTGGCTCAGGCCTTGGCTCCCACTCTCTACAGATACCCTTCAACCCCTCTTCAGCCTCCTGAAAGGGGACAAACATCCTTCATCTAAATGCTCACTCACATTAGAGGCCTACAGGGCATTAACAGCCATCAAAAAATCCCTTCAAGAGAGAACCTACACTGCTATAAGCCCTCCTCCCCAGTCCACCTCCTGATTTTCAATTCTTCCCCAACCCTTGTCGGGCTCCCCATCAACCTTAAGGGGTCCTTGAATGGCTTCACACCCCTATTTGCAATGCCCCTCACTTATTAACTGAAATGGATGCTTTGGCTAACATGGTATGTCAAGGAAGAAATTGTTCCTTACAAACCTTAGGAAAAGAACCTGACAAAATCATCACCCCCTTTTCCCTCTCTGATGTCCAATGGCTGATCCATAATCACTCCTGGGTAGCTGTTATACTAATCGGATTTCTGGGACAAATAGACAACCACTTTTCCAGAGATAAATGGACTGCCTTCCTACCCTCCCTCCCTTGGCTCCTTCCCTGCCTGTTCTCCCAAACCCCTTTGGAAGAAGCAGTTACAATCTTAACTGGTGGGGGCTCCTAGGGAGCTGCCACTGTCCTCTAAAAGGGTGCCACCCCACCACCCACTGTCCTCTTCTAAGACTTCCTCATAATTCCTCCAATATAAATAATTATATGATGTCTACCTTGCCCTAAAGGAGGTCCATGAGCCTGCCAACCTATTATAGCATCTATGTCACTGACCTTCTCCCCTGGATCTTGTGATCTTTTGTTAAGCTCAACCAAAATCCCTTATTTCCCTTGCTCATTTCCATATCCAACCTTTGAGAGGGACATAAACATCCCTTCTATATCCAACATATCTGTTCCCACAGATCCTTGCTAGGACCTCTTACGGAAGGCAGTGCCTTCGTTGATTGCATAGCCTCCCATGGGGCCTTCTGTTTTACCCTTGCAAAAGCCAAAAGGTTTCACGCTCTTACCCATACAAACCTCAAAGGCCTCCAAGCCCAATTCCCTAACACCCCTACAGCCCACCTAAAATGGATCCTAAAAACTTTCTCCTCTTGTGCCTCATTAATATATACCCCTGCATTGCAAACTCTGAGTATCAACCCCATGAAGGTGAATGCCCTCTGGCAAATTGACGTTATTCATGTCTCCCAATTCAGCCATAAAAAATTTGTTTTCGTTATGGTGGACACTTATTCTAAAGTCATTTGTGCCACCGCACAAACTCAAAAACATTCAAAAAAAAAAAACTTATTGCCCACATGCTCATGACATTTGCCATATGGGCCTTCCTCAAAAGATAAAAACGGACAATGGCCCAGCCTTTGTCAGCTCAACCTTTAAATCCTTCTGCTCCCACTGGGACATATCCCACCACACAGGAATCTCCTATAATCCCCAAGGACAAGGAATTATAAAAAAAAAAAAAAAAAAACTCCATCAAATCTTAAAAAATCAACTCAGAAAACAAAAGGGAGGTAATTACCTCCCCCCTAACATACTCCACTGAAAAAAACCAGGAACCTTCCCACAGATAATGGTGAGATGAAAGGACCTGCTGGACTGACTCTGGAAGGGTCCTGACCCATTGCTAACAACGGGAAGTGGCTTTGCTTGTGTTTTTCCACAGGATCAACCAAGGCCCATTTGGGTCCCTGCTAGAAATGTCTGACATCTCCCCACTGACCAAGAAAATGACCTGACTCTCCCTGACAGAGACAAAGCAATGCAGAAGGAGAAAACGTACTCTGAAGACTGCACACAATGTCACATGGTGGGATGTCCATGACCTGGTTGCGCAAGTCCAAGCGGCTTGCCCCCAAAATGCCTCACTCTCAGTCATTCTCATGGCTGTTCTGGGTACACTCCATTCTAACTCTGCTTCAGCCCAGACAGTACTCAGATCACAGTTCTCTGTCAGAGAAACCTATGAAAAGACTAACCAAGTTATTGGCACTGCTGACTGCCCCTTAGATGGGTACCAAACAGCTGGAACTATCCCCATTCAGCCCCACTTCACTGCCAAGCAATTGGATGTTTATGCATGCTCCCCTTTTAGAAATTCGGGTGACTGCCTACAAGACAAAGACATCTATGTCGGTTGTCGATACCCGTCTTGCCGCATAGAAAAAACCTGAAAACGATACAGCATTTATTGTGAATATATAGCCAAAGGAAATAAATTTACAATAGAAATTAAGGACCCTTGGGATGACCAATGGTGCACTGGAGTTCATGGCAAGCTTTACAGTAACAGGTTTGCATCATAAACCAATGCTGGCATGTATATATCCCATCAGCTAGTGCCAGCACCACAATCAGAACAGATTAAATCACATATCCTCTCTCAAGAGGGTGAGACTAAAAACAAATTCAAAAATCCTTAACTTGGGTTCAATACATCCAATATGCCTCTGAATTTATCCAGCTTTCTTCCCATCCTAATATTTCTCAATGTTTCTTCTGTACGTCTCTCACCAGAACCCTGCTAGTAGCCATTCCAGCTAACATCTTAATCATTGGAGGGAACACCCAGGAGATGACACACCACCGACCCCTCCCCAATATCCCCCTCTGTGACCAGTTCCCTTCCTTGTCTTTTTGTTTTTTCAGCTCATCTACATTACCCTCCCCTACCTGTGCCTCTAACATTTCTATATCCACAGCTCTATGCACACTGCCCTAGGCCCTCTTTTGGTGTAACAACACCATAACAACTTTTGTATCAACCAAACTATTTCTGCCTTTTGAACTCCTGTCACTGTTACCCTCCAACTCTATCTTCTAGAAAAGGAAGAAGTCACCAATATGACAACTCCCTACTGACACAGAAGAGAGGTGTTCATCCCCCTGCTCATCGGCCTGGGACTCGCTTTGTCTGCAGCATCAGTTGGACTCTCAGGGGGTCCCCTGGGCCACTCCTATCACTCGGCTGCCAAATTTCACAGCCAGCTCAAGCAAGCAATGACATCCACATCAAGAGCTGTGAGGCTTTGCAAAGCCAAATTACATCCCTTGCTGGGGTGGTTCTCCAAAACCGAAGGGCTCTTGACTTATTAACAGCTGTATAAGGGGGGACTTGCCTCTTACTAAAAGAAGAATGTTGTTTTCACATAAACAATTCCAGAACCATTGAAAAAGATTTCAAAACTCACCTAGACCCAAAAAATAGCCTCTGGGCCCTCTCCAAGCCAGGAGGGACCCCGTGGTTTTCCAACCCCCCCCCCTTGCTTGGCTCCTACCCTTGTTAGGGCCCCTGCTAGCCTTATGTAACATGCTTCTTGTGGCATCCTCTCTAACTCAGTTTTTCAAAGGTCACATACAGGACATCATTAAAATCACCACCAACCGAGTCCTGGTCCAGTATCAAACTAGCCCTAATCCCTTCTCCAATTTTGATGACACCCACTTCTTATAAAAGACAAAAGGGGAAATGTTGGGATGAGTCAAGACTGCCTGAAATGTAAAGCCTGGCCCACAGGCAGGATACCTCCTAGTGAGGATGGCAGGAAGCTGGCCTGCTCCATTCTATGGACACTGCCTCATACCCAATAGCACCCAAGCAAAATCATTAAGCCTCTAATCCTTTAATCCTAACCAGGTCCCTAGTAGATTATGTGACCAGAGGAGAGGACAAAGGCCATGAAGTCTTAGTAGGTCCCTCCCTCCCCCTACCTTCCAGCCTGCTGGAAAACCCAACCCCTGCCTCTTTGCCCACTAAGGTTTCCTATATAAATCTCTGCTTCTGCCATAATAAATGGGCTGTCCACTGACACAGCCTCCTGGATATTTCTTCCCATCATACTCACTGCTGCCCAAGGCCTCCTTCCCCCCAGCAGCCTCTCTCCTCACCCTGACTTCTTGTGATGAGGGCTGGTGTGCAATGGTCTTCCTGGCCTACCTGTAGCAGCAGGGTTGGGGTGGGGAGGGCGACATTTGTTGATTTTTGTGTGTATTTCATATAGAACATCCCAAACAATCTTATTCATCTATATACCCACATCACAAATGGCACCCTTCCAAAGCCTCCCCACCTCACTGGAGCCCGTATACTCTGTAATCCCTGTTAATGTCCACTGTGTTGTCAGTGCCCCCAGCCATTCCCCAAGCTTGTCCATCTACGTGAAGATAAGTCAAAGGTCTTGCTTGACTGTGGCTGGCTTCACTTGTAAACATGGAGGAAATGTTTCGTCTGTCTTGACCTTCCTCTTTGTAGACTGGACTCTGATTCAAGTTCATTTGGAGGGGTCTTCATGGCCTTCTTGATCAAGAGGTTAGGTGAGGCACCACAGTTACAGGACATTTCGAGAGATGTTCATAGTCCCCTGGAACTTAGTCGACCTAGGAGGGCAAGGAGCAACAACTGTCCTTTATGTTCCTCTGACCAAATTAGTATAGGCCTCAAAGTATGGCTGTTAAACATCCAAGAAGGTTAGTTCCAGTAGTCTGTTACTTTTAACTGCCATGTGTTATGTAGATAAAGCTTGGGCAAAGACCATACATTCTCAGATAAACCTTGACTAGACATATATTCCTTGAACATTGCTCTTAGTGCTCACAACTGCTTTGGCTATCCAAAGTCTTTTGTGCTTCCATATGCACGTTACGATGGATTTTTTTCCAATTCTTTGAAGAATGTCATGGGGATTTTGATGGGCTTTGCATTGAATCTATAAATGGCTTTTGGTAGGATGGTCATTTTCACAATATTAATTCTTCCAATCCATGAGCATGGGAAGTTCTTCCATCTTCTCTTGCCTTCCTCAATATTTTTTATGGCTATTATGAAAGGTAGTGTTTCCATGTTCTCTTTCTCTGATTGCTTGTTATTGGTATAAAAAAGGCTACAGATTTTTGTAGATTAATTCTGTAACCTGCCACTTTACTGAAAGTGTAAATCATTTTCTAGCAATTTTCTGCTGGAATTTTTGGTGTCTCTTAGATATAATGTCTGCAAAAAGGGATAATTTGATCTCTTCTTTTCTAATTATTACTCCTTTAATTTCCCTCCCTTGCCTATTGCTCTTACAAGAGTTTCAAGCACTGTGTTAAAAAGGAGTGGAGATAGTGGACAGCCTTCTCTGGTTCCTGGTTTTAATGAGAATGCTTCCAGTTTTTCTCCATTTACAATGATGTTGACTGTGGCTTTGTTGTATATGGCTTTAATTATATTAAGGTATGTTCTGTCCAGCCCAATTTCCCTCTAGGACTTTGAACATAAATGCATTTGAATTTTATCGAAAGACTTCTTTGCATCTATTGAGATGACCATGTGGTTCTTGTCTTTGAGCCCAATTATATGATTTATGACTTTTATTGACTTATATATTGAACCATCCCTTCATCTCTGGAATAAACCTGACTTTATCATGGTGGATGATCTCTTTGATGCGTGTCTGTTTGCGTTTTGCAAGGATTTTCTTGAAAATTTTTGTTTCTATGTTCATTAAGGATATGGGTCTACAATTTTCTTTTCTGGTTGTATCTTTACCTGGCTTTGGTATTAGAGTGATGCTGGCTTCACAGAAGGAATTTGGAAGTTCTCCCTCCATTTCTCTTTTTGAATAAATTAAGTAGTATTGGATGTAGAACTTCTTTAAATGTCTGGTAAAATTCTGCTTTAAATCCATCTTGTCCTGGGCTTTTTTTAGTTGGGAGGATTTATATTACTGTTTCAATTTCCTTACGTGTTATGAGTCTGTTTAAGCTGTTGAGCTCTTCTTGGTTTAACTTTGGTGGTTCCCATGCCTTTAGATACCCATCTGTTTCTTTTAGGTTTTCAAATTCAGTAGCGTATAAGTTTTAAAGTATTCCCTTATAATGTTCTGTATCTTTTTGGTGTCTGTTGTGATGTATTCTCTTTCATCTCTGGTTTGGTTGATTTGCAGTTGCTCTTTCTTTCTTTTGGTTAACTGTCCTAGCGGTCTGTCAATCTTGTTTATCTTTTCAAAGAACCAGCTCTTGGATTCGTTGGTTCTTTGTATTGTTTACTTTGTTTCTATTTCATTGATTTCTGCTCTGATTTTTGTTATTTCTTCTTGTCTTCTGGATTTGGGTTTCATTTGTTGTTGCTTTTAAAGTGTCTTGAGTTGCAATGTTAACTCATTTGTGTGCTTTCTGATTTTTTAATGTAGGCACTTAGACATACAATCTTCCCTTAAGGACTGCTTTCAACATGCCTCCAGAGATTTTGTTGTGTTTTATTTTCTTTTTCATTTATTTCCAGGAATGCATTTATTTCTTTCTTAATGTCTCCTTTGAACCATTCATCATTCAGCAGTGTGTTATTTAATCTCCTTGTGTTTATGTAGTTACTAGGGTTTCTCCCAGTGTTGATTTTAAGCTTTATTGCATCATGGTCTGATAGGATGCATGGAATTATTTTGATCTTTTTGTATTGGTTGAGGCTTGTTTTGTGCCCCAGTACATGGTCAATTTTGGAGAAAGTTCCATGGGGTGCTGAATAGAAAGCATATTCTTTGGTGTTTGGGGAGAATATTCAGTAGATGTCTGTTAGGCCCATTTAATGTATGGTATTTTTTAATTCAAATATCTCTCTGTTAATTTTCTGTTCTGTTGACCTATCTAATGGAGACAATGGGTATTGAAGTCCCCTACTATTAGTGAGTTGGGATTAATCTAGGTCTTTAATCCTTTAAGTACTGTTTTTATGAATTTGGGTACATCAGTGTGAGGTGAATATATGTTTATGATTGTAATATCTTCTTGGTCAATTGTTCCCTTGATCAGAATGAATTGGTCTTCTTTATCTCTTCTGATTAGTTTTAATTTAAACTCTATTTTGTCAGATATTAGAATTGCAACGCCTGCTTTTTGCTAGTACCATTCCCTTGGTATATTTTTTTCCAACCCTTCACTTTAAGGCAGTGCCTGTCCTTGAAAGTAAGATGAGTTTCTTGCAGACAAAAAAAGAGATGAGTTTTGTTTCTTAACCCATTTAACCAGTATGTGTCTTTTGACTGGGGAGCTCTATCCATTGATATTTAAAGTTATTAATGAAAGATGTTTATTGATTCCTGACATTTTTCTCTCTGTTCACATTCTTGGTGTAGCTGTTCATTTCCGTAGTTATACCTTCATTACATTTCTTTCCATAACCCCTTCGGTAGTCGTTCCTTTCTTCAGCTCTTTGAATTGCTTCAAGGACTCTCTGAAGGGCTGGTTTTGTGGACATCAATTCCTTCAGCCTATTTATGTTATAGAAGTTTTTCTTTCCCCTTTGACTATAATAGACATTTTGGCTGGGTAAAGTAATCTGGTTGGCATCTGTTGTCATTTAGAACTGAGAATACTTTGGTCCAGGCTCTTCTGGCTTTCATAATCTGCACTGAAAAGTCAGCTGTAATTCTGATGGGTTTTCCTTTATATGTGACTTATTGTTCTTCTTTTGCACCTTTCATTGTTCTCTCTTTGTTCTGTATGTTTTGTGTTTTTACTATGATGTGCCATGGAGAGTTTCTTTTAGGTCCTGTCTATTTGGTGTTCTATACGCTTCTTGTATTTGTTTGGGTGTGTCTTACTTTAATTTTGGGAAATATTCTTCTACAATCCTGTTGAAGATCTGATCCATTCCACTATCCTGAGATTCTTTTTCCTGTATGCATATGATTCAGAAGTTTGGTCTTTTTAAGGTGTCACACAATTCCTGTATGTTCCATTTTTGTGTTCTCTAAATTTTTCATAATCTTTGCTTGAGTGGTGTAATTCATCTACTTTATCTTCTATTGTTGATATTCTGTTTTCCATTTCATTCATCCTTTTGGTGAGGCTTTCTCCTGTTGTTTCTAATTGGCTTACTGAGTGTTTCACTTCCTTCTTCATTTCAGCCTGATTATTGTTCAATATTTCTAACTCTTCTGAATTCATTCTGAATTTTATCCCTATCTTCTTTCAGTTCTTTGACTTCTTCATGTGTTTTTTAAATTCACTGAATTCTTTTATCATGTTTATAATTGATCTTTTGTGTCCTATGTACTGTGTTATCTCTAGTGGGTTCTCATTGTACTCTTATAGAGGACTGTCAGTACTTGGTGTGGATATATTATTTTGGTTTTTCTTGTTATTATTTTTTCTCTGTGACTTTGACATGTGGATTTCTTTAGTAGTTTCTGATTCTTGTGTGAGATTGAAGCCTTGTTTAGTTGAGTTTATGTCTGCTTCTTTTTGTAAACTTTATGTGCCTTTGTAGTTTACTTGTGGGGCATGAAAAGCTGTTTGATTTAGGCTTTAGGTTCTCTCTTTTGATTTTATATTGGAGTTGCAAAATTTCTTTCATCTTGCTGCTCAGGAGTTCCCATAGAGGCCCAAGTTGGATGAGGATCAGATGCTCTCAGGCTTTCTCCTAAGGTCTGTACCCCTCCAGGAAAGATGCTGACCTCAGGAATTTGGTGGCTGCGCTAGCCTGGGAGCAAGGCCCAAGAAAGATGCTGGCCTCAGGAAGTTTGTGGCTGTGACACCCAGGGATGCTGAGGGAGGTGGGGCCATTAATAGGCCCTGAGGGCTCCTGGGTACTACAGGGAGGAATGGGTTGGTCTGGATGCAAAGGATCAGGAAGCAGTGGGGATTCTGTTATAAGAGGTCAGTCCAGCAGTCTGGGGTGCCAAGACAAGAAATGGGCCAGTACCCAGGCTATGAGGAGAGATGGGATTTGGGGCTGGGAGGGTGAATGAAACTGAGGGTGGCAAGATGTGGTGGGCACCATGGAACTTACCCATTAAAGATGCTGGCCCCAGGAAGCTGGTGGCTGTACTGCCCAGGGATTCAAAGGGAGGTCGGGCTCATTGATTAATATTATGAAAATAACCATCCTACCAAAACCAATTGATAGATTCAGTGCAATTCTAATCAAAATCCCAATGACATTCTTCACAGAAATAGAGAAAAACATCCTAAAATTCATATGGAATCACAAAATATCATAAATAACCAAAGAACTCCTGAACGCAAAGTGCAACACTGGGGAGAACATCATACCAGATCACAAACTGTACTGCAGAGTTGGACTCATAAAAATTGTGTGTTAAGACATTTTCAGCAAATGGGTGCTGGTGAAACTGGATCCCTCAACCGGCATGATCCTTATCTATCACCTTGTACAAAAGGCAATTTCAAATGGATCAAAGACCTCAATGTAAAACATGAAACTCTGAAACTGTTAGAAGACAACGTAGTACCCCACAAGATATAAGTTCAAGAAAGTACATTCTAAATCAGACTTCAGTCCTTCAGGATCCAAGGTCATCAACTGACAAATGGGACCTCATTAAATTAAAAAAAACTTCTTTAGAACAAAGGAAAGAATTGAGTGAAAAGGAAGCCAACAGAGTGGGAGAAAATCACCAGTTATACATCTGACAGAAGATTAATATCCAGAATATAAAAGGAATTCAAAAAAAAGAATCAAGGTAACAAATAACACATTTTTTAAAAATGGGATATGAATCTGAACAAAGAGCTCTCAGAAGAAGTACAAAACTCGGGACTTGAAGAGATGGCTCAGCAGTTAAGTGCACTGACTGCTCTTGCAGATAACCTGTGTTTGAATCTCAGCACCTATATGCTGATTGACAGTCATCTGTAACTCCTCTTCCAAGGGACCTGAGCCCACTTCTGTTTTCTGTGGACATTATAAGACATGAGTGTATACTTACATACATGCAGTCATAACACACATACATACAAAATAAAAATAAATAAGTTGGAAAAATAGTAATAAAATGATGAAAATATACCATAAAAGTGCTAAATATCCTTATTAATTAGGAGGATGAAAAAAACTACTTCAAGGTTTCATCTTATGCCAGTCAGAATGGTTAAGATAATGGAATAAATAACAACAAAAGCTGGGAGGATGTGTGGAAAGTGGAACTTCCCCTCATTACCACTGGTTTGATTGCAAACTGATGTGACCACTGTGGAAACCAGTGTGGAAAACTCTTTAAAAACTAAAAGTAAATCAACCATTATGATCTTGATATACCACTCCTTGACATATACCCTATGGCTCAACATCTTACAGGAGAGATACTTGCATAGTTATGTTTATTGAAAATCTTTTAACATTAGCTGGGAGTAGAAAGCAACCTAAATATCCCTCAACCAACGACTGGATGATAAAAATTTGGTATATTTACACAGTGGAATTCTACTTAGTACAGAAAAATGAAATCCTGAAATGTAGAGATAAATGGATAGAATTAGAAACTATTATACTTTGTGATGTAACACAGACTCAGAAGAGCAAGTGAGGCATTTTCTCTCTCACTTGTGGATCTTAGCTTCAAATCCATACATGAGAGTAATATCCTAATGTAAGCCAGGATCCAGGAAAATGAAAAGGAACCATCAGAGTAAAGGAGAAAAAGGAACTTGAGAGAGGAGCATAGTAAGAGACAGGTGTTGTAATGTGGGAAATAGGGAAAAATGGCAAATACATTAACTGGTGAGGAAATTGGGAGAATGATACAGGGGTAGAGAGAAGAGAGATAAACAATGGTTAGTAAAAATGAAAAATCAGAAGTATATGTAATAGTTCAAAAGCTACTGAAAAATACCCCTACTCGAGCACATGGGTACAGCTGAAGGCTGTGTGTCAAGAACACAATTATAATATATGAGTGCATGTGTATAGCTGAGGCTATATATTAATAAACATAGTGCCAGATAGAGTTAACCTCCCTTAGAGTTGTTGACCAGGATAGTCCAAGAGAGTCCCCAAATAACTCAGGCTATTGACACAGTCCTTGATTTTCTTCTGGAACTTGAATGCAAGACTCTATTCCTGAAAACAGGATATAATTTGGACACAGTACTTGGGATAATCGAGCTCAAATGGATCTGGAAGCATTTTTCCAGAAGATAAGATCCCATAATATCAGAGGATACTATGCAAGCTGCCATGGGAGAAAAACCAATCAATGATCCTATCAATTTGCAAAGTCTAAGAAACAAAACCAGGTACTGGTTCCGTATCGGCACTCTTATCTTGGGGTTAACCAACAGCTGGCTAACTGCAATGAAGGCCCCCTCAATGGGATGGGTCTTATGTTTGGTACTGTAAGCATAGCCAAGTACACATAATTGTAGAGGTCAGAGATCCTAGAGAAAACCTTTTGTCACATCCTTAGATGGACATTAATTACTTACTATATCCAAATATGTGTTCTTATATTATACACAAGTTTATCTCTCTCAACTCATCAAAGAAACTTTTTTGAAAGTGTTGGAAACTATTCCAAAGTTCCAATACGGGTCAAATGCAGAGAATAAGTGTCTGTGATGTGCCCAGCCCTAAGTGACAGATTTGCCAAACAACCTCTACACCCAAGGCATGAAGAACATGATGAAACAAGAGGCAGAATGTATATTAATGCATCTCTTGACTCTCACCAGAGAAGCTTTCTCATGGAACAAATGGCGATTAACCCAGTAAGTCACAACTGATCATAACACAGAGAATAAAAGACTGCAGAGTGCTTATTCCTGAATAGGACAACTATAATTAAACTCTGCCACCTAAGGCTCAGGGATCATTGATGAAGAGGGAGTGGAAAGATTGTAAGAGCCAGAAATTGAGAATGAGGAAAATGAAACTGAGTGTTACAGATAGCTGGGAAGTTACTCGTATGAATTTGAAGCAATGCTAACAATATGCACAAGACCCAAGAAAGCTCAAACAAGACAAAATTCCAGAACAGAAATGGGTAAATGGATAAAACGCCCCAACCTTACCCAAGGAACTATTGGCAACCAATAACTACGCAGAGAGGGTAAGCTTGTTTTCTCTAAGGATTTGACACTAGAAAAGATAACTAGGCTTCAATGTATGGACCCATACCAAAGGACATTTGGGGACTCAAATTTGGCTTGATACATC
This sequence comes from Nannospalax galili, assembly GCF_000622305.1. Classification (NCBI taxonomy): domain Eukaryota; kingdom Metazoa; phylum Chordata; class Mammalia; order Rodentia; family Spalacidae; genus Nannospalax; species Nannospalax galili. The sequence continues at coordinate 2,487,068 of NW_008351466.1, read as the reverse complement.
TTAACATATATGACAGAGTAAATGAGATCAGATGCGGAGCCTAAAAGAATGGTGAAGATGTGGCAGGGTTTCTAAATATGATCAAAATATATTCTATGAAGTTCAATAAAAATTTACTTTAAAAGAAAACCCCATGGCTGGGGTAGCTATAGGTCCTGGTGCGGAACCTACAACTCATGTTGCTAAATGGGCATGTTGTCAAACTGCTCCCCAGATATTTATGTTTATACCTATTGTTTATTGCTTCTCTCTTTGTTCGTCACAAAAGCTTCTTATTGTAGTAGGTGACAATGGGGAAAGAAACCCATAATGGTTCACAGTATTTAACGTAAGTAACTTTATAGTGCTCATGCCTAGACAAACATATATATCCTCCATCCAAGGCTCTCAGAACATCACAGAACAGAGGGAAGAAAGAATATAAGACCTGAAAGCTGGAGAAGAGTGCAATGAAGCATTATCTTTGGATAGCACATGCCTGTTTTACTCACAAATCACGGGAGTGTGGTTACTTGCATAAGAACTGCTCAAAACTAGTTTCATCCATATTTTATTGTGAATGGGTAAAGGACTTACAAGGGTCTGCCCCTACCTGAGGAGCTATAGGCAACTAAAAATTTCTGGGGGAGTTGGAATCATATTCTTCAGTTGTATAGCCAATCATAAATTGCCGTTATTTAAGTAAATAACCCCCATGCCATAAAGAAACCCTAATTAAATGCAGTGTGTCACAAAAAATGAAAGTAGGAGGGAAGCTTGTTCCTAAGAAGAAAGGATTTGCAGAAGTGAGAGGAGCATAAGAGCCGATGTAAAGAATATGATCAAAGTACATTATTATATTTGTAAGTTTTGAATGAATAAATAATAAAAATTTCTGACTATGGCTAATATAGGATGGATTATTTTAGATACAACCAATCTGGAGAATGAACAGGAAGTGAAGACTTTTTGGAGTCTTTTTTATGCTCAGCTCTATCCCTACAGATCCTACATTTCTCCAGCCTCCTGAATAGCATTTGGTTGATGCCAACAATTAGACAATCTGAGAGATTCAGCACATCAACCATGAGTTTGAATGTGTTGGAGGCTCATGGATGCTTACACTGCAAAAGCCTCCTGTTGCTGACATTTCATGAATCTTTTTCAGGAAAGACGGTCACAAGTCAAGCACAGAGCAGAATATCATCTCCCTCAGGCATTTGCCAATTTGAGTAGACTAGAAAGAGCAGAAGAAAAATGTTTCAAGTTCTCAGAAAGTTGTGTTCCATTCCAACAACCATCCCATAATATTGTTCCTGCCATTGATGTATTTCATATAATATATTTGAGAAAACAAAAGTGGTTCTTAGTGAATAACTGTTTCAAGTCTAAAAATAGTAATGAACTCTCTCCAAAATGCATACTTTCATGGAATTATAGTTTCTTTGGAAAGAATGAAGAGAATTCAAGACATTATATTAGTATTTCTTTCATAATATGAGAAACGAAATGGAAGTGGAAATGAGGTCAGAGTTTTTGTAAGTTTTATAAAGAAAGCACAAATGAATCATGCAGACGGTTTTCAAAGTAATGTTAACAATGCTACCTTTTATTTAATATAATTCATCCCTATCTAAAAGCACCTTCATGTTCTTTTTTCTCTGAAAGTTAAACAACCTGGGGGTCTGGCTAGTTATGTGATTCCCATTTAAGGTCATTGAACTACATAGAAACAATGGGGAGTACAAAAATTTAAGTTCTAAAAGTTCTTATTTTTTCCTACTATGTCAATAATGCCTTTCAATTTTTATAAATATTTTATGTTTATGAATGTATTGCCTGCATGTAGGTCAGTGCACCATGTCGTGAAATGCCCCCGGAGGACAGAAGAGGCTGTCAGATCCCCTGGGACTAGAGTTAAGGACAGTTGTTAGCTGCCATGTGGGTGCTGGGATTCAAAACCAGGTGTTCTGCAAAAACAACCAATGTTCTTAACTTCTGAGCCATCTCTCCAGTCCCAATTTTTTTTTATTGAAATGAATAAAAGAAGCAGAATACATCTTTTCTCCATTAACAGTTTCAGAGGCAGATTATGAGGGACTCAACTCTTGCATCAATGGGTATAGAGCTACTTTTTCAAACCTGTGGAGTTATTTATGACTGACAACCAAAGCCCCAATTAACAAAAACACAGAAAATATACTAGCAAAGGGGTTTGGGTTTGTAGAAAAATCAATAGGTTGCTATAGCAGCCTATACAGGGAATAAAGGTGAAGAAATATCTGAACTACAGACACTTTGGAAAACAGCACAGTGGTCACAGACTGGCAATCTGTAAGGTAGTTTTAACTATTGGAATCAATCTGATCTGGTGGCTGCTGCTAGTGATTGATGGCCACTATAATTCTTCTCCCAAAGCACCAGTTTTGGAGAGATGTAAAACACAATACCTGGCATTGATTTGGCAGGAAAATATGCCTTTCTTTTGCTGAGCAAGGTTCACTTAGGTACACTGCTGACAAAAAAAGCACAAAAAACAAAAAACAATTGCAGTGTCACCATGGGAATTAGCATGAATGCTTGCCATTGGAGGTATTTTGAGAATACCACCATGTAGAATATGACTTTGATACCTCAATGTGTTATCTAAGAGAAAGGAGACTTTTTTATAGTGATGATACATATTATGTAGATATAAGTGCCACACAGAAAAAAATATTGCCTGTGTTTCAGTAGTTCTCTTGCACTACAAAAATTTCCAGGAATGTATTTATAAGGAAATATTATAACTGAATCAATTACTCAAGCAGATATTCTCCCAAGTAAAAAAGAGCCAGTGTCTTGATGCTTTCATACCACATCTGAGAATGCCATCCCCTAAAATTATAATGAATAGTTTCATGAAAGTATCTGAAATTACAAGTTTTGTTCTTTGACCAGGGAACAAAACCTAGTTAACTGAATTGTGAAGGAAAAGACCTTTGCCATAAGCTTCATTAATGATGTGGCCCTGGGGCCCAGTTTCCGTACTTCAGATAAAATTCCAAGCAGATTGAAAGTATCATTCAGCTACAAAGAGAATGGAGCTCTAGCAGGCATCTCTATTTTCCCTTCAAAACATCCAAAATGATGTTTTAAAGCAAATTTATCACTAAGCCATTTTGGATATCTCCTCTAGAAGAAAAATAATTTCAAATGGAATTATACTCAAAGTTGACAAACACTAGATTTTTCTTGCTCTTTCAAGAAGTAGACACTTTGAGGGTTTAGAAACAGAATCCTTTACTGAATTAAATACTATGGATTGTTTTTCTTTGTTGGAAATAATGTGAACATGATCTTGACAAAGGAAAAATATTGGACAAAATTATCTTGGATATCTTACAAGATAATTATCTTTAAGATCGATTCAAGAGATGAGCGTGGTGGCCCTATGATTTCCGGGAGATTGAGGCAGACACCATCGTCCAAGGCCAGCCTGAACTACATAGTGAGTCCGAGATGAGCCTGAACTATATTTTTGTATAGTGGTTCAAATGAGAAATGTCCCCTAAAGGTTCAAGTACTTGAAAACTTGATTCCCGTTTGGTTGCATTGTTTATGGGAAGCCATGGAACTAATAGGAGGTGTAGCTTTGGCATTGGGGATGGGCTTTGAGAATTCATACTCTATCTTCCAGTTAATTCTCTCCACATCAGGTTTGTTGTTGAAGGTGTGATCTCTCAGATTTCTGCTCCTGCTGCTTGCTGCCATGCCCTTCCTGCCATGATGGGACCTGAGTCTTAGCCCTCTGAAAGTGTAAGCTCAATTAAACTCTTCTTTCTATAAGTTTCCTTGATCATGTATTTTATTACAGCAAGAAGAAAGTACTGACTAGAGCATGAAACCATGTCACACAAACGAGATATTCAAGTCCATTATCTATATGTCTATTTGTCTACTTGAGGTAATATACAAATGTGTGATATCTTTTAAAAATATTTTGTTTTATTTTATGTGTATGACTGTATTAAGGACATTCCTGTCAAACAATGCCTGTGGAGGTCAAAAGAGGTCACTGGATTCTCTGGAACTGGAGTTATAAGCAGATGTTAGCCACCATATGGGTACTAGGAACCATATTTATGTCCTCTGCAATAGCAGCCAGTATCTCTCCAGCACCAATGTGTGATGTTTTTAAGATTTAGATAATTCTACATACTTAGGTCAAAGTGTCAAGATACAAGACTTTTTAAATGAAAAAAACAGAAAATGGCATCTTAGTTGATTAACACAGAGTGAATTGCAGTGTGCTTTATTCCCATATTAGCTAGTTTGTTTCACATGAAGAAAAATTGTATTCCTCTGTTACTAGCAATTCTTCCCAGAGCAAAATTCATTTGACTAAACCAGAAAGGTCACCTAGCTATAATAAATGAAAGGAAATATACCTTGATATCTCAAATGACCTTGTGATTTTCTGTTCAAGCCAAGTAAATCAGTAAAGAAACAGGAGGTTCCACTTACATAAATATCAAATGGTGCTATGAACTGAAAGTAGAAATAAAGTAAACTGAGGTGTACTTCTTTCATTCAAAGCTTGAAAGAGACCATTTTTAAAAGATCTTAGTGTTGGAAATTTTGGAGATACTTTTTAACTTCAGCTTCAAGTAGAACTAAGAGGCCTGCTATGTGTCTCATTTAAAAGCTTTTGCCCTGGACCTATTTATTAAAAGTACTGATTATTCACTCCTATGCATCCCACAAACAAATAAAACGGACCACCAAACTTAGTAACAGAGCATTTACTTCCTTAAACTAATTTCCATCTTCCTATTTGTTGTTTAAATATCAATAAGTTAAGCTCAGCATGGTTCAAAACCTGCAATTTTTGTCAATAGGTTCATAATTCTAAAATCACTAGTAAGAGAGACATCAAGGCACTGTCCGTCAGGAGATCTGGTTTGGTGATTTTCAAATGCAAAACAAACAAAAAAAATCGCCTACTTAAAGGCACAGCAAGAGAGGGAGACAACACAGAATCACTTTACTTTTTAAAAAATATGTAAATCAAGAACAAACAGTGTTTTCAAGTAATTGTTTATGCTGCTTTGGGGTTGCAAATCATTTTCTCACAACTGCTGAGCCATCTGTTAAACAGAGGGATCTTGCCTGTTCAAAAAGCTAAATGTAACATTTTTAAAATTTCAACAAACAGCTTTTGTTTGACTCTTTTAAACAAATATTCTAATAAATAACTATTCTTGGTATTCATGGGTCAGATTCAGAAAGGAAGAAAATAAGCTATCCTTTGAAAATGATTTTAAAACTGTTTTCCATAGAGAAAGGACAACATGCTCCCATTTCTGGGTCTTTCAGTTATACCATCTGTATCCAAGAAAGAAAATGCCATATTTTGGGATTTCTGTTGACCTTGAAAGACTAGCCTTTAAAAGAAGAATCTGGAAGACTATATAACCAATAACACCATTCCTAGATATGTGGTCTTCTAAGAATCAAATTATGTCCTGAGATCGTATACCTGAGTCATGTTTTTCATTGTGAAACATAGTGCTCATACTTGTGTTAAAGGAAAGTTTGATTATTGCAGCAATTCAAATTTCAGAACATGTTACCTTTTTCTATCTCTACATGTATCAAAATAAGATAATTTACATAGCTCTTTAGCATATAATTTGATTTAAATTTAAGTTTATTTTTAATAAATTCATGAAAACAGTAAATAATATGTATGAATATGTTGCAGAACATGGGGACATTCTATAAGCAGACTACACATTTCTATACCTACAAACATTTATCACTTTTTGATTGCAAAACAATTATAATTATTTCCCCTAAGTTTTTGTGATATAAAGCACACAGTCACCATCTATAGTCACCTTACTATGTGAGAACACACTAAAATTTGTTACTCCTCATCTAAGTACAGTGTAGTAGTCAACAGTCAATAATTCCCATTCCTCTTTAGTGTCATTGTAACCAACCCAAAAGGAATTGCTTTTGAATCTCTAGCTTTCCTTGCTTTTAGAAATATTTAATGACTATAGAACAATTATATTCAAAGAAAGAAGATGTTTAGTTTCTTAATTCTATGCATTGTGATATTCATCTTGAAATAAAATGTCATTCAATTCAGTCAGTAGTATATACTGAGCAACTATGAATTTTCTAGCTAACCCCATGCTCTATATTTAAATAAAATAGCAGATCATCTACTTAACTCAGAATCTATGTTTTATATTTTCCTTTTTTTTCAAAATAGTCAGATTTAAGTATACTTACCTGTTAATAGACAATATGATGGTCAGCACCAAGCTGAAAAGAGACAGTCTTGATTCAATTCCCCTGCAGCCTGAACATCTCGTAACTATCCACCCCAACCTGTGCCCCTGGTAGACTTGGGCCCAGGCCCATTCCAATTCGTCTGCCTCAGCTCTCTAGACTTTCTAACACAGAGTAGCTACATTCTCTAGCATAGATTGTTAAGACCCTCAAAAGTGGTCCCCACCCTGGTCTTCCCCTGGATTCCTGATCTGCCTGACAACTTCCCCTGGATTTCCAATCTACCTGACAGCCTTCCTACTACCTTGAGCAGTCTTCCTACTACCCTGACCCATCAACTGTCCAGACTACCCTACTACCCTGCAAGAACCTGAAACACACACAAACTAACTCTTAACACTTGAGTAAAAAGCAACCAAGCTACATAACCAATACAAACAAAACCAAAATTTAACTAAGCAAAGGCAGAATAGAATTTCCCATCAGACACACAATCAACAAAAACTATCCATATACCCGTATACCCAAACAGCAATGCAAAACACAAATACTATGAAAAAACAAAAGAATATGACCACAAAACCCCCAACCAGTCCTGTGGAAGTGCACTACAATGAGAATCACCCTGAGGAATCTTGTGACTCAGAATTTAAAAGAACAATTATGAACAAGATCAAATAATTTAAAGAAAACACAAACAAACAATTCAAATAACTCAAGGAAGATAGGCATAAACTTCAGATGGAAGTTCAAGAAAATACAAACATGAGGCTGAATGAAACAGCAAAAACAACTCGTATATGAAAGTGAATTCACAAAAGAGATAGAAATATTGAATAAACCAAAACCGAAATGAAGATGGAATTGAAAATCTCAATAAGCCCGTTGAAAACAACAGGAGACAGCCTCACAAGAAAAATGAACGAAACAGAAAACAGAATACCAAGACTGGATGACAAAGTTAAAGATCTGGACTCCTAAAGCAAAGACTATGTAAAATTAAAAAAAAAAAACATGAATGGGATATGCAGGAAATGTAGGACAACATGAAAAGACCAAATCTACACATAGACTTACAAGAAGGAGCAGAATCTCAGGCCAATGGCATTGACCATATTTCAACAGGACTGTAGAAGAAAACTTCCCTAAATTAAGGAAAGACATAGTTATACAGATTCAAGAATCACACAGCACACAAATTAGACAAGACCAGAACACAGACTAGAAAATCCCCACAGCATATCACAGTAAAACATTAAATTTACAAAACAAACAGAGAGTCCTGAAAGTTGCTAAGAAAAAAAGCAAGTTATATATAAAGGAAAACATAATTACAGCTGACCTTTCAATGCAAATTATCAAAGCCAGAAAAGCCTGGACCAAAGTACTTTCAGTTCTAAATGACCATGGACGCCAACTGTGAATACTTTAATCCAGCAAATCTATCTGTTATAGTTGAAGGGAATGGAAAATTTTCCATGACATGAATAGGCTTAAAGAATTTATGTCCATCAAACCTGCCCTACAGATAATACTGAATAAAATATAAAAGACAAAATATAGGAATAAATATGCCTAGGAGGTTGCAAAAAAAAAAAAACAAAAACAAAGAAGGGTATAATAAATGAAACAAAAAAAAAATAGGGCCAAGAACATAAACAAGATAAAATGGTAGTAATCAATACACAACTTTCAATAATAAATCTGATTATCAATGGCCTCAACTACCTTGAAAGAAGACACAGGGTAGTGAAATGAATTAAGAATGTAAATCCATCTTTTAGTTGTCCAATAAATTCATATTACCTTCAAGGACAGGCACTACCTTAGAGAGAAAGGATAGATAATACTATTCTAAGCAAGTGGCTCCAAGAAGCAAGCAGGTGTTATTATTCTAATATCTGCCAAAATAGACTTCAAAATAAAACTAATCAGGAGAGATAGAGAGTCACATCATTCTAATCAAAGGAACAACCTATCAAGATAATATTACAATAATGAACATATATGCACCAAACTCTGGTATACCCAATTTCATAAACAGCGTACTACAGGACTACAAAACACAGATTAACCACAACTCAGGAATAGTGAGTGACTTCAATACCCCACCATCTCCAATAGACATGTTAAATGCACAAAGTAAAAACAGAGAGACATATGATGTAAATGACATCATATATCAGATAGACCTAACAAATATCTAGACAATATTCTGCCCATGCACCAAAGCATACACTTTATACTCAGCAGCCCATGCAAGTCATTCTAAAATTGATCACATTCTGGCACACAAAACAAACCTGGACAAATACAAATAATTGAAATAATTCCATGCATTCTATCAGATCACAATGCAATAAAACATATAATCAACAGCAAAAGAAGCTCTAGTAACTACTTAACTCATGGAGATTAAACAATAAACTCATGAATGATGAATTGATCAAAGAAGAAATCAAGGAAGAAATAAAATTATTCTTGTAACTAAATGAAAATGAAAATACATCTGGGACACTTTAAAAGCAGTCTTAAGAAGGACGTTTAGAGAGCTAAGTGCCTACACTAAAAAATCAGAAAGAGAAAATATAAATCACTTTACAGTAAAACTCAAGACACTGGAAAGCAAGAACAAACAAAACCTAAACCTAGTAGATGAGATGACATAACAAAATTTAGAACAGAAATTAACGAAAGAAAAACAAAGAAAACAATACAAAGAATCAATGACTTTAAGAAGAGGTTCTTTAAAAAGTTAGCCAGAATAGGCCAACAGTTAGCCCAGTTAATCAACATAAAGAATGAGCAAATCCAAATTAACAAAATCAGAGATAAAAGGGGAAACAACACAACAGAACAAACAAAAAAATCCAGAACATTGTAAATGAATACTTTAAAAATCTGTATTTCATTAAATTTGAAAATCTAAGAGAAATGGATAAATTTCCAAAGTCATGGACACAACCCAAAGGTAAACCAAGAAGTGATAACCAAGTTAAACAGACCTATAACAAATGAGGAAATTGGAACAGAATTACAAAACCTCTGGACTGAAAAATCCCATGCTCAGATGGATTCACAGCAGAATTCTACCAGACATTCAAAGAAGAACTACAACCAATACTGATTAAATTATTCAAAAATACAGAAACATAGGGAGAACTCCCAAATTCCTTCTCTGAAGTCAGTATCACTCTAAAACCAACACCAGGTAGATGCAACAAAAAGAAAACAATAGGCCCATATCCTTAATGAAAATAGATGCAAAGATTCTCACCTAAATACTTGCAGACTCTATTCATGCACACATCAAAAAGATCATTCACCATGATCAAATTAGCTTTACTCCAGAGATGCACATATACTTCAATATAGCCAAGTCAATAATGTAAAAAAACACATAAATGAATGGGCTTAAAGACAAAACCCACATGATCATCTCAATAGATGCAGAAAATAACTTTGACAAAATTCAATCATGCGTTCATGTTAAAAGTCATAGAGGGAACTGGACTGGAGGGAATATACCTCAACATAATTAAAGCTATATACAACAAACCCACAACCAACATCATACTAAATGGAGAAAATCTGGAAGCATTCCCATTGAAATCAGGAACCCAACAAGGCTGTCCACTGTCTCTACTACTATTCAGTATAGTGTTTGGAAACTCTTGATAGAGCAGTGAAGACAAGAGAAGGAAAATAATTTAGTACTAATTGGAAAAGAAAGGTTTAAATTATCACTATTTGCCGATGATACGATATTATACATGAGATCCCCAAAACTCCAGAAAAATGCTAGAAATTATTAACTTTGAGTAAAGTGGCAGGTTACCAAATCAACTTACAATAATGAGTAACCTTTCTGTATACCAAGAACAAGCAATCAGAAAAAGTGTTCAAGGAAACTCTACATTCACAATAACCTAAAAGATATGAAAGATCTCTACAACAAAAATTTAAAATCTTTAGGGGCTGGAGAGATGGCTCAGTGAGGAAGAGCACTAACTGCTCTTGGAGAGGATCTTGGTTTGATTCCCAGCATCCACATAGCACCTAACAACTGTCCATAACTCCTGTTGAGGGGATCTGATGTATTCTCCTGACCTCTGTCGACATTACACAACATGAGTGCACTTACACGCATACAGAAAATACACTCATACACACAAATTTTTTTAAAAAAATTCAGCCTTAAAAGAAAGAAATAGAGGTAGACAGGACATGGAAGGATCTACCATGCTCATGGAATTTGCATTATTACTATTGTGAAAATGACTATCCAACTAAAAGCAATCTATAGATTCAATGCAATGCCAATCAAAATACCCATGATAATCTATACAGAACTAGAAAAAAATCATCCTAAAATTCATATGGACTCACAAAAATATCCCTGAATATTCAAAGAAATCTTGGTCAAAAAGAACAATACTTGGGGGATCACCATAGGAGAGCTCAGATTATATTACAGAGTTATAGTCATAAAAGCAGCATGGTTCTGGCACAAAAATAGACATATAGATCAATGGAACACAATGGAAGACACAAACATGAATACATAGAATTTCAGTCACCTGATATTTGACAAAAATTCAAAAAATACACAACGGAGGAAAGACAGCATCTTCAATAATGGTACTGGCAAAATTCGATCTCCACTTGTAGAAGACTGAAATTGTACCCCTATCTTTTCCATCAACAAAGTCAACTCCAAATGGATCAATGGCCTCAGTATAAAACCTGAATCTCTGAAACTGCTGGAAGAAGACATAGGTAGTACCATGCAAGATATAGGTGTAGGAAAAGATCAACAATCAACAACAATCAACAATCAACAAGTGAGATCTTACCAAACTTCAAAACTTCTGTATAGTAAAAGAAACAGCCAAGGAAGTGAAGAAGAAACATGCTGTTTGGAGAAAATCTTTACCTGATACACATTTGACAGGGGATCACTATCCAGAATATAAAAAGAACTTAAGAAACAAAGAAATAAATGACCCTCTAAAAAGATGAGTTATGGATCTGAACAGATAGATCTCACATGAAGAAATAAAAATGGCAAAGAAACACCTTAAAGAGTTCTCAACATCGTTTGTATTTAAAGAAATACAAATCAAAACCACTTTAAGATTTAATCTTACCCCAGTCAGACTGTCTAAGATCAACAGAATAAAAGATGCTGAATGCTGGAGAAGACATGGGAAAAGGGGAACAATCATTCCTTGCTGGTGGGAATGGAAACTCATGCAACCACTATGGAAAGGGGTATGGAGAACTCCCAGAAAACTACAAATGAATCTACCATATGATCTGGTTATAACATTCCTTGGCATATACCCAAAGGACTCATCTTACTGTAGAGATGCCTGTACATCCATGTTTGTTGCTGTTCTTTTCATAATAGCTAAGAAATGGAAAGAATCTAAATGCCCCTCATCTAATGAATGAATAATGGAAATGTCATATATTTACACAGTGGAGTTCTACTCTGCAGTAAAAAGAAAGAAAGAAAAAGAATGATATGAAATATGCAGATAAATAGATTGAACTTTAGACTTTTATTCTAAATGAATTAATACAAACTCAGAAAAGCAAGTGACTTATATTTTCCCTCATTTGCAGATCATAGCACCAATCCCTTACATGTGAGAATACATCAAGATCTAACAGCAGGAGACAAGAAAATGGAAAGGAAACAGGAAGGGAAAAGGAAAGAAAGAGCACAATAGAGGAGATTAGTACGGAATAGATATTACCAGGGGGAATATGGAGAAAGTCAGTGTGGCTGGCTGAAAGGGGAAGATGAAGGATCATGCAGGGAATGATGGGAGTGGAGGAGGAGGGAACTCAAGAGAGGGGGATGCTTGGAGGCAGATGTTTATAGGGGAATGGTGGGAATAGTGTGGGTGCTTGAACTGGGGATGGAGAAAGGAGATTAGACAAAGGGAGAGAGAGAAGAGATGAATGGATCTTTGGTGGACTGAGCAGCCAGAAGGAAATGAGTTGGCTCTGGAATCCACTGAGAAATACATATACATTAGTGCATGTACATTTGTGCATGTATACACATGGGGACTGTATGGCAAGAAGCGCAGTGCCAGACAGGAGAGAACTCCCTTGGAATGGTTGGTCAGAGTAGTCAAGAGACTTGGAAAATAACACAGGCTATTGCCACAGCCCTTGGTTATCGCCCAGAACTTGAAGGTAGACACTACTGCTGAAGACAGGGCATATTTTGCATACAAAACTTGGAGTAATGGAACAGGAACTGACCTGGAAGCTTTCTCCCTGAACACTAACCCTCATAGTTCCAGAGGATACTATGAAAGCTTCTAAAGGAGAAAACTAATCATTGATCCAACCCAGTCCTAAAGCCTAATAGCCATAACCAATGGCATAGCGAACTACCTCTATTGGTACAGTAGTGGCACTGTTATCTGGGGGGTAATCAACAGCTATCTAATTGGGCTTAAAGCCCTCTCAATGGAAGTGGATTCAAGGGTAGCACTGTTTATAGCCAAATATAAATGGTTGGAGAGGCCATAGATCTGAGAGAAAACCCTATCTCTGTCGTACCTCTAGTCAAATGAACTTTCTTACCCTATTCTAAATATGTATCCTTATATTTACAGACAAGTATACCATACACCATTCATCAAAGAAGCTTCTTTTTGCAGCAGATGGAGGCTACTGCAGAGTTCTGCAACTGGTCACATGGTCACACACAGAGAATATATGTCTAAGAGATGTCACGCCCTAGGTGACATATTTGCAGTGGAACCTTTACACTCAATGCTCATTGAACATAGCAGCAGAGGAAGTGAAGAGAATACTAATGTATCCCTAAACTCTCACCAGCAATGCTTCCTTATACAACAGAATGTGATTCACACAGAAGGTCACAACTGGCTACGTTTTAGAGAATAAAAGACTGTAGAGTGTGTGCCCCTAGATAGGACTCCTATATTAAACCTCAACCACCAACAGCTCCATATCTCCCTTACCAAGGCCTGTTTACTTCTGTTCTTCTCTTTCAGGTTATTTCTTTTCCTTTACCTCACTGTTTCCTTTCCATTATCCTGGTTCCTGTAGTTATGTCTGGTTGCATACTTATTTATTAGAGTCTGGTTCTAGGATCCACATATGAGGGAGAACATATGTCTATTTTGTTTCTGAGTCTGTGTTACTTCACTCATTACAACAGTTTCTAGTTCCATCCATTTACCTGCAAATTTCATGATTTCATCTTTCTTTATTGCTGAGTAAAACTCCATCGTATAAATGAACCACATTTTCACTATCCACTCATCAACTGAGGGACACTTAGGTTACTTCCATCTCTTACCTATTGTGAAAAGAGCAGCAACAAACATGGATATACAAGTGTCTCTGCAATAGGATGAGTTCTTTGGGTATATGCCAAGGAGTGGTATAACTGGGTCAAATGGTAAGTTCATTTGTAGTTTTTTAAGAGTTCTCCACACTTCTTTCCATAGGTGTTGAACCAGTTTTCAGCCCCACCAGCAGTGGATGAGTGTTCCCCTTTCCCCACATTCTCTCCAACAACTGGTATCATTTGTTCTCTTGATCTTAGCCAGTCTGACTGGGGTGAGGTGAAATCTTAAACTGGTTTTAATTTGCATTTCCCTAATTATTAGTGATGTTGAACATCTTTTAAGAAGTTTCATAGCCATCTGTACTTCCTCTTTTGAGAACTCTCTATTCAGCTTCTTAGTCCATCTTTTAATTGGGTTGCTTCTTGTCTTGGTTCTCTGTTTTTTGAGTTCATTATAAATTCTGGTTATTAAACCTCTGTTGGATGGGTCCCTGGTGAAGATTTTCTCCCATTCTGTGGGTTTTCTGTTTGCTTCCTTGGCTGTCTCCTTTGATGTACGGAAGTTTTTTAGTTTAATGGGGTCCCATTTGTTATTTCTTGTCCTTGTTTCTTGGGAAAATCATGTCCAGTTTAGAAACTCCTTTCCTATAC
>NW_008351466.1:2472138-2472784 GCF_000622305.1 Nannospalax galili | reverse complement strand
AGAAAATCCTTTCTTACGCCTATATGTTGTAGGTTTTTCCCAATGTTTTCTTCTAATAGTTTCAGAGTTTCATGCTTTACAATGAGGTTTTTGAGCCATTTGGAATTGACTTTTGTGCAGGGTGAAAGATAGGTGTTTAGTTTCATTCTTCTACAAGGGGAGATCCAGTTTCGCCGGCACCATTTGCTGAACATGCTGTCTTTCCTCCAGTTAATGTTCCTGGCCACTTTGTCAAACACCAGGTGGCTGAAATTGCCTGTACTCATATTTGGGTCTTCAATTTTGTTCCATTGGTCTATGGGTCTATTTTTGTGCCAATACCATGTTGTTTTATGACTATAGCTCTGTAATACAGCTTGAAGTCTGGTATAGGAATCCCCTCAGCATTGCTCCTGTGCACAGGGTTGTTTTGGCTATCCGAGGTCTTTGGTGCTTCCTTATGAATCTTAGGATAGTTTTTTTTCCAAGTCTCTGAAAAATGACATGGGGATTTTGATTGGCATTGCATTGAATCTATATATGACTTTTGGTAGGATGGTCATTTTCACAATATTAATTCTTCCAATCCATGAGTGTGGGAGGTCCTTCCATCTTCTGATGTCTTCCTCAATTTCTTTCTTTAAAGATTTAAAATTTTCATTGTAGA
>NW_008351466.1:2470584-2472121 GCF_000622305.1 Nannospalax galili | reverse complement strand
TCTTTAATGTCTTTGGTCAAATTATTCCCAGTTATTTTATTATTTTTTGTAGACATTGTGAAGGGGAGTGTTTCCATATGCTCCTTCTCTGATTGCTTGTTATTGGTATATAGCAAGGCTACAGACTTTTGTAGGTTAATTTTGTAACCTGCCACTTTACTGAACGTGTTAATAATTTCTAGGAGTTTTCTGGTGGATTTTTTGGCATCTCAAATATAATATGATATCATCTACAAAATGGATAATTTTATCTCTTCTTTTCCAATTATTACTCCTTTAATTTCCTTTTATTGTCTTATTGCTTTTGCAAGAGTTTCAAGTACTATGTTAAAGAGAAATGGGGATAGTGGACAGCCTTGTCTGCTTCCTGATTTCAATGGGAGTGCTTCCAGTATTTCTCTATTTAGAATGATGCTGGCTGTGGGTTTGTTATAGGTGGCTTTAATTATGTTGAAGTATGTTCCCTCTAGTCCAGTTCCCCCTAGGACTTTGAATATAAATGCATGTTGAATTTTGTCAAAGGCCTTCTCTGCATTAATTGAGATTACCATGTGGTTCTTGTCGTTGAGGCCATTTATATGATTTATGATGTTTATTGATTATGTATGTTAGACATCCCTGCATCTCTGTGATAAAGCCGACTTGAACATGGTGGATGATCTTTATGATGTGTGTCTGTATGCGGTTTCTAAGTATCTTGTTGAGAATTTTTGCATATATGTTCATTAATGATATGGGTCTATAGGTTTCTTTTTTGGTTGTATCTTTACCTGGCTTTGGTATTACAGTGATGCTGGCTTCACAGTAGGAATTTGAAAGTTCTCCCTCCATTTCTATCTTTTTGAATAAATTAAGTAGTATTGGATGCAGATCTTCTTTAAATGTCTGATAGAATTCTGCTATAAATTCATCTGATCCTGGGCTTTTTTCAGTTGGGAGGTTTTGTATTACTGCTTCAATTTCTTTTTGTGTTATGGATCTCTATAAGCTGTTAATCTCTTCTTGGTTTAGTTTTGGTGGTTCCCATGCCTTTAGATATGCATCCATTTCTTTTAGGTTTTCAAATTTAGTAGCATATAGGTTTTTAAAGTATTCCCTTATAATGTTCTGTATCTTTCTGGTGTCTGTTGTGATGTTTCCCCTTTCATGTCTGATTTTGTTGATTTAGAGGTGCTCTTTCTTTTCTTTTTTTCGTTAACTGGTTTAGTGGTCTGTCAATCTTGTTTATCTTTCCAAAGAACCAGCTCTTGGAATTGTTGATTCGTTGTATTGTTTTCTTTGTTTCAATTTCATTAATTTCTACCCTGGTTTTCGTTATTTCTTCTTGTCTGCTAGGTTTGGGTTTCTTTTGCTGTGGCTTTTCAAGTCTCTTGAGTTGCAATGTTAAGTCATTTATTTCTGTTCTTTCCGATTTTTTGATGTAGGCACTTAGAGCTATAAACTTCCCTCTAAGAACCACTTTCAGCGTGTCCCAGAGGTTTTGTTGTGTTGTGTTGTCCTCTTCATTTAATTCCAGGGATACTTTTTTTTCTTTCTT
>NW_008351466.1:2455985-2470083 GCF_000622305.1 Nannospalax galili | reverse complement strand
CTGGTTAGTTTCAGTTTAAAGTCTATTTTGTCCGATATTAGGATTGCTACGCCTGCTTTTTTCTTAGTGCCATTTGCTTGGTGTATTTTGTTCCATCCTTTCATTTTGAGATAGTGTCTGTCCTTGAAAGTGAGATGAGTTTCTTGCAGACAACAAAAAGATGGGTTTTGTTTCTTAATCCATTCACCTAGTCTGTGTCTTTTGACTGCAGAGTTCAGTCCGTTACTATTTAAAGTTATTAATGAAAGCTGGGTATTGAATCCTGTCATTTTTATTTCTGTTTACATTCTTGATATAGCTGTACTTTTCCACAGTTACACCTTCATTGAATTTCTTTCTGCAGTCCCTTGGGTATAGTCATTCCTTTCTTCAGCTCTTTGTATTGCTTCCAGAACTCTCTGAAGGGCTGGTTTGTGGACATGAATTCCTTCAGCCTATTTATGTCATGGAAGATTTTTCTTTCCCCTTCGATTATAACAGACATTTTGGCTGGGAATAGTAATCTGAGTTGGCATCTGTGGTCATTTAACACTGGGAATACTTTGGTCCAGGCTCTTCTGGCTTTCATACTTTTCACTGAAAAGTCAGCTGTAATCCTAATGGGTCTTCCTTTATATGTGACCTGTTTCTCTTTTGCAGCTTTCAGATTTTTCTCTTTGTTTTGTGCGTGTAGTGTTTTTACTACGATGTGCCATGGAGAGTTTCTGTTCTGGTCCTGTCTGTTTGGTGTTCTGTATGCTTCTTGTATTTGTATGGGCATGTCTTTCTTTAAGTTTGGGAAATTTTCTTCCACAATTCTGTTGAAGATCTGGTCCATGCCATTGTCTTGGGATTCTTCTCCTTCCTGTATGCCTATGATTCGCAAGTTTGGTCTTTTTATGGTATCACTCAATTCCTGCATATTGTCACACAATTCCTGCATATTCCATTCTTGTGATTTCTTAAATTTTTCATAGTCTTTGATTGTGTGGTCTACTTCATCCACTTTAACTTCCAGTCTTGATACTCTGTTTTCCATTTCGTTCATCCTATTAGTGAGGCTTTCTCCCGTCATTTCTAATTGGCTTAATGAGTGTTTCACTTCCCTCTTCATTTCAACCATATTCTTCAATATTTCTAACTCTTTTCTGAATTAATTCAGAAGGTTGTCTCTATCTTTCAGTTCTTTGTGTGTTCTTTAAATTCACTGAATTCTTTTACCATTGTTTATAATTGTTCTGTTGAATTCCATGCTCTGTGTTATCTCTAGGGGGGTTCTCATTGTGCTCCTCCACAGGACTGTTGGTACTTGGGGTGGGGATATGTTATTTTGGTTTTTCATGTTATTATTTTTTCTCTGTGATTTTGACATGTGAATTTCTTTTGTAGTTTCTGATTCTTGTGTGAGACTCAGGCCTTCAAGTTTAGGTCTGCTTCTTTTTGTAAACTTTATTTGTCTTTGTGGTTTTCCTTTTTGGGGCATGAAAAGCTGGTTTGTCTAAGCTTCCGGTTCTCTCTTCTGATTTTTTATTGGAGTGGCCAGATTGCTTTTGTCTTCAGGAGTTCCCACTTATGCACAATTCAGGTGAGGATCAGATGTTTTCAGGCTTTCTCCTAAGGTCTGGATCTCTCCAGGAATGATTTTGGCCTCAGGAATTTGGTGGTTGGACTGGCCTGGGTGCCTGGCCCAGGAAAGATGCTGGTCTAGGGCAGCTGGTGGCCTTGCCACCAAGAGATGCAAAGGCAGATGAGGCAGGAAGAGGCCCCAAGGACTCCTGGGGACTGCACTGAGGAGCTCGTTGGTCTGGATGCAAAGGATCAGGAAGAGGAAAGGTCAGCCCCAGCTACATGTGGAAAGTGGCTGGTGTGTGGTGCAGGCCCAGGGAAGCAGAGGCAGGGAAGGGCCAGGCCCAGAAGCAGTACTCTTGGGGCCCAGAGAAGGCACTCCCTTGGTATGGATGAAAAGAGTCAGGAAGCAGTATTGGTTCCCCAGGTGTCTGTGGCCCCAAGACAAGGAATGGGGCAGGGCCCAAACTCGAAGGAGAGAATGGTGGCAGAGATGGGAGGGTGAATGAGTGTGGTGGACTCAAGGTATGGAGGGCGAGATGGACTTATCTCAGAAGAGGCCTGTGGGTAGGAGAGAGGCCGAAGCAGGGCTTTCGGGCCAAGGGAAGTAGAGGGAGGTGAGGGTGGGGCCAGGCCCAGAAGCAGTGCTCCTGGGGCCCAGAGAAGGTACTCGGTTGGTCTGGATGAAAAGGATCAGGAAGCAGTATTGGTTCCCCAGGTGTCTGGGGCCCCAAGACAAGGAATGGGGCAGGACCCAAATTAGGAGAGACCTGCGGGGGGAGATGGGAGGGTGAATGAGGGTGGGGGAGTCAGGGCCTGGAGGGCAGGATGGACTTACCCTGGAAAGAGGCCTGGGGGTAGGAGAGAGGCCTATGGCAGGTCTTTCAGGCCCAGGGAAGCAGACGTAATATGATATTTTTAAATTCATAGACAAACAAATATCTGTGACTACAAATTAGAATTTGTTAACAGAATGGATGTATTCATGATTGGTATGCCCAGTAATCAATGAATTAGTGCTGTGATAGAGACAAATTTTCTACTTTCATTTTTATGTTTCATAATTCTCACCAACTTGGTGACTGAGTCATAGCAAGTTCTCAAAAGGGGGCTGTTGCATGATGGATAAAAAGAATGAAACCAGAATCAGCAATAACAGAAGTGGTAAGAAATTTATAGAAACAAAGAAGTTGAGTTTGGCCCATCAAAGTATAATGAAGTTACCTATATGAGCCTTTACACTTCCTGGGGCAGGGATGGGACTCTTGGTGCCTAGTGGATCTACACACAGTAAGGATATTTAGGAACAAAATCAAACGTTATAGATTGTATTATGGATATAGGAGAATACATTAAATTGGGCAGGGGGCAGTAAGAGCATGTATGGATAGGGGACAGGATCTAAATACCATCTAACTATATTGCATGAAAATCACAAAAATTCAATAAAGAAAAACATCTGTAATCTTCCCTTTTGTTTTAGTCTTAAAGATTAGCTTCACTGTCAGAGTGATAAAAAAATTGCATTTTTAGTTTGACTCTTTCAACTGAAATTGAACAATTCAGATTTCTTTTTCGGCAGAAAACAAAGCTCAGTAACTACTCTCTCAGACAGGCAGTAGTTATCTGCCATGAACCAAGGTCTCAACTAGCCTGACATATCTTCTGTAAAAATCTCATTATGCCTTTAGTAAATATTTTATAAATTGGGAAATATAAAACTTCAATCAGTGGATCAGATTCAGTCCTTCCCAAAAGCAAAAGAAAAAAATATGAATATGCCTATGTGCTCATATTTGGAATTAAATATACCTGTCTTTAAATTATGCCTACTGAAGGAGTTTGACAGTTTTCTTCTAACCACTAAGCATACTTGGGGCTTATAATTAGAATGAGGCTTGAAAATGCTATAAATATATAAGTAAGCATCATCTGTGAATTTGCTACAAACTATATTTTCATAACTCAGAATTTGACAAGAGTACTATATCTGGTAAGTTTTTGGTTGGTTTTATGTTTTGTCTTGTTTTGTTTTGTGCCTCAAGCTTTCAGTGTCAATAGATTATTTAATTTTTTTATTTTTTTTATTTTATGTGTATGTGTGTATTGCCTTCATGTAGGTAAGTCACCCATGTCATGCAATGCCCACAGAGGTCAGAAGAGGCTGTTGGATCCCCTAGGACTGGAGTAACGGACAGTCGTTAGCTGCCATGTGGGTGGTGGGGATACAAAGCCACTGGGTCTTCTGCAAGGACAAACAGTGTTCTTCACCACTGAGCCATCTTTCCAGTCCCAGTGTCAGTAGATTTTACAATCAGTAATTTAAAACAAACAAAAATTTGTAGAAATAGGAGGGGAAACAATATCTTAGGAAAATGGGGGCATATTAAATGTTCTTAAGGCAGAGTGATAAGAAACATTTGTGAACAGAACAGCCTTGTTTACAGATATGACATGGAGGAGCTTTAACACTTAAGTACAATGTCTGTTCTATGTTCTTGCTTTGCTTTTCATTGGCAAGCTGGGGATACTAATGTGTATACTGTGTATTGTGATATAACACACACATACATATAATACATATTAAAACAATGGATGTTCAATTAGTAGTAGCTATTTTTATGACAATTACTAACAATGCCATTCTTACTACAGCCTGTTTTACCTGGTAGACGATAACTGTCAGGTAAATACATTTTATGACTAGGAGAGGTCATGAAATTTGGATCAACATGCAATCCATTCTTGTGTCAACCTCTTTATTTCTACAACTTAATAGATTAAATATTCATACTTTCTGCTTACTTTTTAATTTTAGAGAGCTTTCAAACATACTTACTGCTATTTGAGTTATTTTCAACTATTTTGATCCAGTTTGTCATCTTAATCAAATATTATTCTTAGGCAACTGTGATATTATATTACCACTGAAATATTCTGAAATGACATAGATAAAAAATTGTTTTCCAGGGCCCTTCCCAAGACACAGCAATAAAGCAAGGCCTAGGAAGCTTAAAATAAGTACGTAGAAAATCATTAGTAGCTCTAAAATGGCTTCGGCAAATAAGCATAAATATATAGTGTCATTAATCTAATCATTTCAAATGATATACAGTTCAAAATATCCAAATGACAACAAGCTTAAATCGGATCTTCCCAGCTACAAGAACCCAAGACTATGCCAAAGCCCATATCATAAGTCCCGTATTAATGGAGAATAGAGAGAAGTATATTCTACATATATCCCATAAGTATAAGTCGAGTCACATTTAGAAATAGTAAGTTTTGATCTTTATATTTTACACAGGCCCTAGTCAGTATCGATAGTTTTATTTCACAAATATTTGATTTGAGTTGATCTTTGATTTTTATGAGATTTTCTTTATTCCTATGGAATAGTACCAAGAATAGAAATACAGTCCAGTAATTCTATTAAGGAATATAACATTCTACTATAGTACTTCACAATTTGTTCAATTATATGATCTTTTGGCAAAGCACTCATGATTTTGATTTCTCTGGTTTATCTCTAGGAAAAATACTAGAATTGATATATAGCTCTCCTTCACATACAGTTTTGTTAAAAATTGTAAATAAAATGTTCATTCACAATGTAAATCAAAATGTAAATTTTATTATTATATAATCATGTAAGAGACTAATTCATGAACTACTTAAAGGATTTTCAGTATCAAATGTTAAGTTTTATTATATGGCAAGCACTAATTTCAGATGCATCCTAATGATCGGTGTCCTGGGTAAATGCAATTCCTGATCCTGTCTTGGCATTTAACAGACAAAGAAACTGATGTTCAGAAAGTTAAAATAATTTGTGATCATTATATACTTAAAAACACTCAAAATTATTCATGATACTCCAAGAAAACAATTGTTTCTCAGGACTATCACAGCTCCACAAATAAAAGTAGAATTTTACCCTGATATGTTTCCATAATTGTTAGAACACCGTTGTTTCCTAATCTCTCTGTCAGTGTCAAAGATTATTGGATAGTTGCATAGGTATCTGAGGTAGCAGTGATCGGAGTGATATCTGAGAATGTATCTACACTGGGAAGAGGTTGAACAATAATAAACCAGGAAAAACAGAAAACGAATTTGCACTGCATGGAAGTTCCAACTTAGTCTTTCCTTTATTTTTCAAATGATTTATTGGTTTTGTTATTGTTATTATTATTATCATTATTATATTATTTTTTCCTTTCTATTCTCCATCTGCCCCCTCAGACTCAGCATTATTTTCATACCATTAAAATTAACTTTTTGGTTAACATGAATTAATTATACATTAATGGTCTTAAGTGTGATAGTCAATACATGCATTGATCAAATACTGTCTCTTTTATACACACCCCTTTCCATATTTATCTACTTGTAGAAATCAATATTTCACATTCTGATTAACGTATTTTAACTCCACATAAGAAAAGAACATTGATTTATTTTTCTGTGTCTGATTTATTTTACTTAACATCTTTCGGTGCCATTAATTTTTGTGAAAATTGTAGGAATTCATATTTGTTGCTTAATACTCTATTGCATAATTTATTTAATCATTTGTGATGGGAAGCCATACTTATTTCATATCTTGGTTTTTTATTAATGGTACAGCAACAAAAGTGTTTATTTGATATCCTGATCTCATTTCATTGTGATACAAATTGAGAAGTGGGATGCCAGGATCATATGGTAGCTGCATTTCTAGTCATTAGAATAACTTCTATAAACTTTTCCATTGTTATGGAACTGCTTTACACTCTTACCACGAAAATAAAAGAGTTCCTTTATTTTACATCTTCACTAGCATTTGTAATTTTTTAAATTTGTTTTTGATTTTTTTTATGTGCATGAGTGTTATGCCTACATGTGTATAAGTGCATCCATGTCGTGCAGTGCTGCCAGAGGACAGAAGAGGGCATAAGATACCTTGGAAAAGGAGTTATAGATGGTTGTTAGCTGCCATGTGGGTGCTGATATTCAAACCCAGGTCTTCCAAAAGAAGTGCTCTTAACCTCTGAGCCATCTCTCTAGCCCTTGTGTCATGTTTTCTATATAATAGCCATTCTAACTGGGGTGAAGTGATACCTTATTGTATTTTGGATTTTCATTTCCTGATAGCTAATTCAATTAAGCATTTTTCATATATTTTTTGTTTTCACAATTCTTTGAGAGGTATCTATTCTGATCATTTGTCTATTTTTAATTGAATTACTTTTTGTATATTTTGTATATTTTGAATTCTTCATCTATTTCGTTTTTCAAATGAATAGTTGTTAGTTTCTTACCATTTTGTACATTGTCTTCGTACTCTGCTGATTGTTGCCTTTTCTGTGCAGAAGTCAATGATAAGTAATCTCTCTCCCCCAAATACAGAATTTATTCAGCAGAAAATTAAAACTACAGTAAGTTATGTACATCATTCTCCATTTTCATCCTACCTTAATATATCACTATTCAATTGTATATTGTGTATGTGTTTGTACTCAAGTTCCAATAAACATAAAACCCAATTTTCAGGATATATTATGAAATAATCTTCAAAATTCCTAGCATATTATCAGGTTACACAGTAGATATTCAATTAATACATATTTATGGAGATAGTTATGACAAAGATGACAATAGGGATAAGCATGCTGTATGTCCAGAGAGTTGTAGTTCATTAACTAGAGTATTATTTAAGTTATCTCACTGGTTACTAATTTGTCCGTATTGACAAATAAATCATATAATTTATTAACACAAAGTGTTAAAAAGATTGTACTTTGCACATTTGAACTTTTTGATGTTTAAAATGCTACGTTGTGTTTATTCTTAAGAGTTTGATGTGTGTAATGACAGCTGACATGATTTCAGAGAAAACTGATCAGATAACTCAAGACTATTCAGAGAATATTAGAATTTTTACAACTAATTTTTATCAGTTGACCAGAATTGTGAAATACACATGATTATTCATAGGAAAAGTAACACTACTCAAGTTTTCTACTAAGAAGGCCACTCTTCTTATGCAATCTGAAACAGTCAACACCACCCTATATATTCTAACACCCTGGGAAAGCATGCATAATACTTGGAGTTTCTCTAAAACTGTGTGTAAAGATCAAGAAAGATACAGTAAATAGTCTCTAACAATTTAACTAAGCTGCTTAATTTTTAAGTGTCTCCATTTCTGACTTATGTTTAAGACATAGAGAGCTTTTTTAATTTTCCCTATAAGTGATTTTGTAATTTACATTCAATGAGGAACATTTGAAAATAATCTAAATCATTGTGAAATTAGAATACCTAATCTATCCAGAAAGTGAGAAAATCTTTACTGGCAATACATTTTGACTCAGCTTAAAAAGGGCATAAGTTGAGTGAACTATGGTGGCACATGCTTTGAATCCCAGCACTCAGGAGGCAGAGGCAGGTGGGTCTCTGTGAGATTGAAGCCAGCCTGGCCTACATAGTGAGTTCCAGGCCAGCTGGAGCTACAGGGAGACCTTGCCTCAAAAAGTCCAAAGACTTAAAAAAAGAAGAGAATAATTTGAGGTTTGCACATTCATAACTGCATAATATTACATTATTATGTTTCAAATTTACATATAAGAGAAAAATATGGGTAGTCTGAAGAGTCAGGGTTGGCTCCATTTAGTCTGGTATTTTTGAAGAATGAGCATTCACTAAGAATACAAAATATCTTCAAATTTAAGAGCTCTTTCAAGACTTCCAAATAAACTGGAATCTTTTCAAGATAAGATACTATCCCAAAACTTTCACAGCTTTTGAACCTAAAAATGCTATATATTTTATTTCTATGCTTTTCATGCATCATGAACAATATTTCAGAAAAATATTAAATATTAATAAAAAATTGTCAAATATGTAAAGATATTTTATTTCATTGTTGAAATGGTGGTTAAAAGTATGCAAATGGTTCTTATATCATTAACAAATAAGGATCCCTGCTAAAACTGCAATTGATTAATGCATTCAAATATTTGGTATTCTAACAGGCAAACACATCCTCTGGTTAAGTGAATTTGGAGACTTATGCATACTATTGTGAAGCTTTGCCTTTATATTATTTGCAAAATCTTATACTGTTTTCCCATGTAAAAGAATATAATTTTATCATAGGTTTTCAAAATATCCTTATTTATGAGGATCTGGTTTGTCTGAGCTCAACGTGAATGCAGCATGAATATCGATGGTACATACATTTACTTTGACTCAGTTAATCGTGACTGATTCCATTTCAGACACTGGACCTGAAGAAATATAGTGATGTGTGAATGCTCATGTAATGGAAAACAGAATAGTCAAGTCTTGTAGTTTGTCTGCTTTTTAAAGTTTTTGAGTTCCATTCTCTCTGCCCTGTGATAGAGACTACTTATGATAATAATTTGGAAGGAAAGTGCTGTGTTCATATTATGTTTTACATTGCTCAGTAGTAAATCATCAAAAAGTAAAATAACTATTTTCTCTTCCTAATGGTAGAAATTTATTTGGTGGACTGATTTTTGAAGGAAATATTGAAAAATCATTTAAAACTTCTGCAAGTTTATGTTCCTTGCTCCTGACAGTTTGAAAAGAGATTTGCAATGAATCAAAATAGAGGAAAGCAGCGAATGTTCTTCCCAAAATTAAAACAAGGATGATAACCAAATTTAAAATATCCTCATTTATGTAAACCATCATTTTCCTTCAAGAAGTGTATTTAACCAGTTAAAATATTCGTCATTCTCCCAATGCAATCATTCTTCTCACTAACTGGCACACTACAGTCCCATTAAGGCAGCCAAAAAGACAAGCTTTCCTCTGACTCTCAGACATTTTTGTTAAAGTCTACAACATGCACTGTCAAACTGATAACAGAAGAGAATAGAAGATTATAACACCAAAGCCAGAGAAAAAATTCCTAGGGGAATGAATTCAAAAAGCAAATGTGTACAGAACAAAGTGGAGATATTTATGTTAAATCAGTGGCATTAATAGGCATTATTTCAAGCTTAGCCCTTTCATACAGCAATCATCCTGCAAGTTGCCTTTTTGAGCATTCCCTATTGTAAATGCTGAGTGAGTTCAAAGACTGAAATAACAAAATGATGAGAACAACTTCTGTAAAATAGAAGATCAGTGGCAGAGATGCCACTTCAGCATGGAAGGAACAAAGAAATTAGTAACAAGTAGCGGTCAGTGAGTATGGCTATTATGGCTATTTTTTTTTTTTGGTCTTTTTGAGACAGGGTCTCCCTGTAGCCCCAGCTGTCCTGGAAATCACTATGTAGACCAGGCTGGCCTTGAACTCACAGAGATCCGCCTGCCTCTGCCTCCCGAGTGCTGGGATTAAAGGCGTGTGCCATATGGCTTTTTAATTTCAAGAGGTTGCCAATCTTCAAGAATTGGTACAATCCACTCCAATATTAGGTTACTAACTGATGTGAAAATTATCTTCATCCAGGTTGAATTCCTCCTTCTGTCTGAGGTGTGATACACAGCTCCAGATAAGTTTACTTTTTTTAATTTTTAATAAAGACTTTGATACAAAACTAAACAAAACTTATTATTTCTATTGATCTGTTCTGTGCTAGCCTAACGTTTCTTTCTATTCTTTCAATATTGAATTTTCTTAGGTCTCTCACTTCTTTCTTTGCTTCCTGCCAAGGCAGACCTTTGCCTCTGCTCTCTTCTATACTTGTTTTTACATAATTTGCTAATTTTTTCCTCATTACACGATATGGCAAACTTCAGGATTCTAGTTAAAGACAGAGTCACATTAAGAACAGTCTATCTCTAGGTCTATTACTTACACATTTTCACTAGCTAAATTCAGAAGTGTTAATTTCCTATATTTCTAAATATGTTTAGTAATGTCTATAGTCTTGTCTTCTGAAAAGACTTAACTTTAATCAGTGGTTGGAATTTAGAACAGAGTGTGTATCTGTATACAGACCAAAGAACAGACCTTGCAAGCTTAACAAAACAATGTAAGACACAACCTCGCTACTGACAAGAATGACACTGGATACATGTTTGTCTCACTTCTCAAGTAATTCTTCTCAGACTTTCCTAGTTACCTTTCAAGTTGCAAATTGCTTATAAGGTAATTATTTTACTTCATTTTTTCATGCTAAACCATATTATCCACTTAGAAATATTTTCCTTAGTCTATTTCCCAGAAATGAGTGTTTCCTTTATGGTATACTCTTACAAGTCAGTGAAACAATAAAACAATTAATAAGAACTATACATTCCGATATTGTCATATTATTATGTATTCTATAATTTTTTATCCAGTTTCTTCCATGGAATCTTGCTAAATACCAAGAACCAATATCATTCTAGTACTTAGAGGAAATGAAACAGAAGTCTCAACTCCTAATATAATCCGTTCAGTTATTGCTCTCCTCACAGTAGGAATTTGAATGTGCTGTGTTCTCTATTACATCCTTGCTATCCTCCCTCAACATATATATCAAGCATGAGTAGCTCTTTCTCTGCTCCCATAACATTAGACTTAAATTTAATTAGCTATGCCACACAGAGAGAGAGAGAGAGAGAGAGAGAGAGAGAGAGAGAGAGAGAGAGGGACTATTTGGCTTTGAAATTGGACTTGCCTTTACCAAATATGTCAGTAGTTCATCTTTGTTTCTGAAATTGGATATGCACACCTCCCCTTTTGTTACCTCTAAATTAAACTACTGAAACATAACACATTCTGAATTCTCTTCAGAGACATTATAAAAGTGTGATCCTCTGTTTAAAATGTAAAAGAAATCATGTACATGAGTGTGTATGTATGAAGAAAATGTATGTGGGAGTAAAATGTGCACTGCAGAAATTGCTTGCCAGCAGCCCGTTAATTGAAGCTTCCTTGTTTTTCAAAATTCTGAATAATTCCCATCTGCCTTGCCTCACTCTGAGCATGAAATCTCAGTACTTCGGTGATGGGTGGGCAGAGCTGCAGTCTAGAGCACGGAGGAAGTTTGGGAATGTTACTTTTGTTTCATAGGGAGTACAGAAGACAGGTTTCAAAGGACTCTTCAGAATGCTTGGCTTGCCCCCTGAACAACATGCAACTGCAGAGACAAAATAATCTTCTGTGCTGATTACCAACTCCCAATTTGTATATGTGGGTTTATGTGCAAATATTTCCTCTCAGAATTGGCGCAGGTGCACTGTAGCCTTTGCTGCATCTGACTAAAAATAACCTCAAGTTCTGTACTGCTGTTATAATTTAATTCCTGTACATAGCAGTTTGTCACATCCATTCATACAGACTTCTTCAATTTTATATTCTTGGGGATATCTTATGAAATTGCACCACTACTCTCTTCAGCCACCCATTTACTTTTCCTTGATAGGAAGATGGGATCTCATTCCTGAATCAGCAGCTTTTTAATTTATTATTTACCCCACTGCACATTCAGGATTTTGGTAATAACAGTTCTTCAATTCCTGTTTACAGAGTGCATTGGTGCTTTCTTCTTATTTCTTTTTTTGGCCCCATATCAGTCTATGAATTTTCTGAATTTAATGCAAACAGATAATGATCCACTATCATTTTAATGCTCATTACAGGTAAGTTTCCAGGACCACTGGTCTTTTAACTTTCTATTTTCATCATCATATAGCCTGTAATGACTCTTCCTTCCAAATTACTGATTCCTTTGCTATAAAAGCTTGTTCTGGAATAACATGCCATATCAATTACATAACTACTTAAAACCAAGTTCTGCAGTTGGCAACTCACCTCTATAAAAATATCGTGCACATATTTTGCTCATATTCCACAACTTCTCATTTCAGTAAAATACTTGACTTCTGAAAAAGCAGAAAAATTTTCCCATGAAGAATCTGGAAACGTAACACAAGTTTATGTAAAACACTTAACATTTATTCATGTAAAAAACTCCTTCATTTTTTTCTGAACATGAAAAACATATTTACTTTCCCAAAAACCCTGGTCATTCTTATCCTTGGTTCTTTAATACAATGTTCTTTCTCTCACATCCAATGTCTTCTCCTCGTTATAGGGGTTCTTTTCCTTCTCATATTGACAAGTTCTGTTTTGGATAGAAACAAAAATTCCTAAAATGGCATCCAGAAGTATTGCAGTGGTTCTGAATCAAGGAAGTTACAGAAGAGAAATACCACGCAAGATGCAATTCCCCATCAGCTGAAAGCATGAGGGTCATTGGATACAAAGCTTCCAAGCGATGTACTAGTAGGTATGCCTTAATCAGTAGATTAAAAGTCTTTGAATTACTATAGGAGTTGGCACAGAAGCAAAGCCTACTTCCATTCTTTATTTTACTTTTAAAATGTTGATTATGTTTCAAGTATGAAGTGGGCTTTATAGACTGTCAAGTTATCAAACTTGGGAGTTCTATATTCTATATAGTTCCACTGTATGCAATACAGGTTCCAGTTGATAGAATGACTCAAGTGGAGAAGTTACATATATCTCTCATAAAGAGACATTTTAAACTATTTATTGATTCTTTGAGAATTTCATACAATATATTTTGTTCATATTCAGATCCCCTACCTGATGTCCATCTCCAGGGTACTACCCCCTCCTTCTGACTTCATGTGCTCTATTAAGTGACTTTTTAAAGGAGTGATTCCTTTTCTCTTGACAAAACTATTTACTATTCTCACTTCTTTTCTCAAGGAATAAAATTTAGAGTAACTTCCAAATATCAGTTTTACAAATACAGTCATAGTAATATTAAGGTCAAAATATTCTGTGATAGAGAAACATCATGAACTTTGGAGATCTTTTTTTCACTGAATATCCACAGTACTGATGCAACATTATTTTATTTTGTGCATTCATTCAGTTCATAACTAGGGAGTCAGTTGTGTAAAGTTAGCTACCACAGAGATTCTGTTTGAGCAAATTAATGACACAAATGAGCATTCTTTGGCTTATTGCTGATATTATGTCTCTCTTTTGCATTTTTCTTTACTGTCGGGGTAGTTTTTATATCATTCCCAAACATGTAAAGGAGGAGCAATAAATGCTTTAGTAGAGGCCATGGAAGATTTCTCCACATGCAGTTGAAGGCTCATATTGGTCGACATTGTCCCCGCCTAAGACCCTGTTTACTCATTCAGTTCTACCAAGGTTAATATCACAACATACCAAACAAAGCTCATAGAGAGTAAATGATGTGATGCAAATCTTTTACCAGTGGAAGCTAAGGTTGTAAACCACCTGCATCCAGGAAATGGTGAGAGATTGTAATCTGATGCCAGAGCTTTTGTCTCTAGTTCACAATTACTGTTCTGTTAGATATTCATTCTTTGAAGATTTTTTTGAACACTGATTGGCAGATAGTGAGCTCTACCAACAGTTTGTTGTTGTTGCTATCATTATTATTGTTGAGATAAACTCATCCATATTGTAGAAATTGCTTTTGAATACTTTCAAAAGACCCATGAAATTTATAGTCAATCTAAATTATTTTTTTAATATTTTATTTATTATTTTTATTTTATGTGTATGAGTATATTGCCTGCATGTATGTGAGTGCACCTG
>NW_008351466.1:2441227-2455949 GCF_000622305.1 Nannospalax galili | reverse complement strand
ATTCAGATTCCCCTGGAACTGGAGTTAAGGATGGTTCGTAGCCACCATGTGGGTGCTGGGAATCGAACCCCGGTCTTCTGCAAGAGCAGTCAGTGCTCTTAAACGCTGAGCCATCTCTCCATTTATTTAATTTAAATAAAATTTAAATTATTTTATTAAGATTGATATACTGACTGTCACAAAGATGATGATACATTTTAAGTTATAGATAAGTAGCATAAGGGATACTGTTTCCTCTACACAATGAGCTGTTTCTTCTATACAATGAACTGCACTTCATTTTCATTCATATGTGAGTTTTCGTGGTGACTGCATGACAAAGTGTTACTTGATGTTGGAAGGAGGTTGGGAGGAGAAGGAATTTAAGTAATACTCATATCAAGAGATTTGAAGTGAAAGATCTATAGCTAAGACATTCCAGATCAAGAAGATGAACTGAAGGTAACAGATAATTTAATGCAATCCATGGCACAGTGGAGAGCAGGAGTCCCACTTCTCTCTCGTATACACTATGGTAAAACATTACAAGAGCTTGATTAGAATTCCTGAGTCTCAATGTCATTATCTATGACCTTGGTCAAAGCTTTGTTTTCAGAAACATAATGAGCTTTCAACTCATTACTTTCTATTAAGTGATTCTAGCTTAAAAATAATATTAAGTAGTAATTTTGTCCCAGTGAGCAGGTTGCTGAAAATATGAGAATGGTATGCACAGAAGGTCAGCAGGAAGAAGGAATGATTTGCTTCTAAACAAAAATATGATTGTTTAGAATCTATTGAAGGCTCTGCTTCTAATCTTTTCTCCTTTTTTTTTTTTTAAAAAAAAAGATTCCCTTCTCACATAATTCCTACATATACTTTCTTCTTATGGACTAGTTTGTTTTTCATTCTTCACTCTGTAGCTACAATCAATTATCTTCTGAATAATATAGACTTATGAGAGGATTAGAATTTTTAAAATTGGTGCCCGTGGCATAACATCTTATAAAAAGAAGCTCATCAGTAAGATGCCCAGAAATTGTCAGAAATCATACACAATTGGACTTTTGTTTGTTTGATCCAATCTGCTGCTAGGGGACATCCCTGGAACTAGGAAGAGGAGTCCTCTGAAAAATATAGCGAATGGTTAATTGAAAGAAAGACAGATTGGTAAGCCATCTGTGGCCTGACTAGCATTGGGAAGAAACTAGATCAGCTGGCTCTCTGTCATTTCTCTAATTTATAATTCTCAGCAAATAACCACACTGCCATTTCCAGGCCTGTTCTCACAGCTCTTCTGCCTAAAATCTAAACAAAAATGTGGATGTCCTTTAATCCCTGTATTCTCTGAGCTTCGTTTGCTTGATCTATAAAATATTGATAGTGTCCATACCCATTTCACAATATTGTGTGAAGACTTACTAAGATAAAGTGTGGCATGAGTCTTAAAATAATGAATAATATACATGAAAAACTGTCTATCTTAGTGTTGATAAAATATCAGTTGCTTACATTGTTTTAGCTATTTTTGCCACTACAGATAATACTGGCAGGTGCCAAACCACTGAGGGACATCCTCAACCCCTCTTCTGTTCTTTACTACCTAATACCTTTTGCTGTATGAAATTTTAAAAGATCAATAATAAAAAAAAGAAAGGAAAACTTGCTGTATTTGCTTCACTGAACATAACATTTATTTTAGTGAATCGCATTTTCTCAATTAATATCAAGATAGGCATCTTCTTAAATCTGTACACTGTGAGTCTTTATTCTCCATTCACAAACCCTTCACATATGTATATATACACAAAACATTGGCATTTAATATACTAGTCTGTCTACTCTTTGTACCTATTTACCACCAAGATATCAAGAGGAGCATCTAATCATTAGCTAAAAGTGAAATAGAATGCACTTATCCTTTTTTTATTTGGGGGGAGGGTGGTATTTATTTGAACAGTTCTAATCAGTCTCCTTATTTATGTAAATCACTATATTTAACTTTGACTATCAAGAAGACCACATATATCTCCAACCACATACTGAAGTATTAAATCTAATTCTTTGTACAGGATTCTTTACTTGTCAGTTTTTTGTGGGGTTTTTGTTTTGTTTTGTTTTGTTTGCAATCTGGTAAAGAGTTTATTATTTTCATTTGACAGTCTTTGCATTGCTTCATCAAGAATTGCTTGCCTTGGATCTAGAGACCCAAAGCAAAACTCAATCGATTCATTTGTCTAGAAGCTGATTATTTAATACAATCTAATAGAAACAGTCTGACTCACCAAAACTGTCCATGACTGCATAGCAAACAATGACTATTTGGGACTTATTTACTATCCAATTCATAGACAACACTAGGCTTTTGAAATGTGTTACAATGAGAACCTATAAATGGAGAAAGAAAGTACCTATAACCTTCCCTCCAAGATTACCACTATAATCACATCTTCAATCACAGCTTCTTTTTCCTGTTCATGAGTTATTTGAAAATACAAGTTAATATAAATCATACTTTAATCACCATATCTAGTTATCAAGAACAGTAAACAACTTTCAAGTTAATGGACTTAAATGTAACAAAATAAAAAATTAGCAGTTACAAATCAAAATAACAGTAATATACTATCAAACAACACAAAGGCCAAGAAAACTACAATCCTTCCTATCCACTGATTACATGCAGATAGCCTACAAGTCTTCTGGAGAAAATATCTGTGACTAGACATTGCCTTTTTAAGGTGAGATTCCAGTGGGCTTTAACCTAATACTTGTAATATATTCTGAACTAATTGTATGAATGACATTAAATGTTAATAAAATATCACTGTTTTAGTTAATCCCTGGATTTATTAAATATCTTCTCCAGTAGCTAATTATTTCTTCTACCTGTACTATGCTCTTCTCTTACTCTTATTCTATTTTTTGAAAGGAATAAACAACACTTTTCTTTGAAATCACTGAGTATTACATTTTTTATATCTAAAATGACAACTGTTCTTTAAAATGTGCAAACTAATCCAAAGGGTTCAATGACTACATTTGGAACCTTATTCACATAACTGAAAGAACCAATCTAGGAACAAAGTTTTAACAGAAATGACAAGAGTTAGAAAGTCCTGCTATTTTGTCAAAATTTGGACTTTTTTCCTATTGTGACATGCTCCTCATTTCCTGGTGAGATGAAATTTTTAGCAGCTTGCTGTAATATTGGTGCACTTTCAACTCAAGTGGTTTCATTTCTCTAACTATCTGAGTTGGCCTTCAATTCTAGCTTGTTAGTGATCTATATGTAAAAACCTGGGTAAAGAAGCAGATTTTATTTCACATATATTTTCCCTTTGCCTCAGCACAGTTATTGGTGAGTATCTTATAAACCATTTTCTTGTATAAATAATGAAAACTGATATAAGAATATTTACAGTCTTGTTTCTAACCTTCACAGCTACAGGCCTAAAAGTAGTGACAAGACTTTATTGAGTAAACATTTGAAAATATAATTATGCCATACCTTACTGTCACCAGTTGGACATTTCTTTTTCCTAAATTTTCCCATGTGTATTTTTTCCAAATATAGCTTCTCCAGAGTACAGTGGATTTTCTCAATTGTTTTTGGAGTCAATGAATGTCTATTTCTGTGTTTGTTTACACATAAATAGTAGAAATATATAAAATATAATTACATGAAACTGAGTTTGTTATGCTTCCATTCATAATGTTTGAAAGTTTCAGAATAGAAAGGGTAGGGGGATGAGTTCTTTAAGAAATCCAAGACATAAAATGTAGAAAACATACAATGGCTTGAGAAACATATTACAAACTGACTTTATAAAGCAATGCAGAGCCAAGATGAGAGAAGTTTAGTAGTACAAGCTTAAGCCTGAGAAGGAGGAATGTGACCTGACAGAATAAATATTAAGAAAACTGAAAATCATTTCATCTTTTCTATATGGAAGGAAGTAATATTTGAGTGATGTCTTATAGATGGTCATTTTGCTACCATAAAAGCATTTTTTTAATTGTAAAATTCCAACTAGAACCATTTCTAGAAGTAACTCTAATGAGGGGAAAAAGGTGAGATGTGACTTCTGCTAAGACTCCTTACAATTAACAATAATTAAATTTTAATAAGTCAGTTATGAAATTAGGAAATTAAATATCAGAATTAGAAAAAAAACCTTGTGGGACCTGTGTAGTATACAATCCCTATCTGCTTTCAAGTACTGAGAACTATGATTGCATCCCCAGATGCTTTGGATATATATACATTTTTGGATCATGAACTGAAGCCATTCCTTTTTAGATGAGGAAATGGAAACATTTTCAAAATAAGTGATTCCACAATGTCATACAATTTCCTGTCAAAGGCAAGGAAAGATTGCTGTCCTGATTCTCAGTCTAGTGTTCTTTCTCTAATAAAAGGAAGATAAAATAGTTAACAAGAATTCATTCCTCTGTTCCAGTTGGTTGCATGTATTCAAATTATACACCAGTGCTTTCTTTGTATATATGCAAATAGTTATTTGGTGATAATTCTCCCATTAGAGTGGAGAATGGGGGAACTGAGTCTGAGCAGTGTCTACAACATAGTACTAGAATTGGAAGGTCCTAAATTCTAGTTCTAGGGATTTGCACAAACTATTTCTTTACATAAAGTATTTCACCTCATTAGGTCTAGCTATTCAAATTGTAAGCCAAGAGGTTTCAGTTAGACAATGTCTAATTCAATTGTTAGCTTCTCAAGGTCAGTAAAAAATCTTTCATTTCTTAAGTATACCTTCTTCCTTTAGCACTTGTGATGGGTTTGAGGTCCTGTTCTAAGGAGTTGATCTGTGCTGACAGAGAAAAATTTATTACCACAGAAAGTCAAGTTATGCAATTAATTGAGACATTCACCTGTTCAAAAGTAGGTAATGTGGTGTCTATAAATAATAATACATATACCCTTTATTTTTAACAATTACAGAAAAATTTACTGAAATTTTGGTGAGTATGATGTTTACTGAAATTTTGGTGAGTATGATATTTGTTTAAAATATATTTGATCTTTCACCTTTAGTGTTCTCTGAATATACTGGTCAAGAATATTTGTATATGGAGCTGGAGAGATGGCTCGGTGGTTAAAAGCACTGGCTTCTCTTGCAGAGGACCTGGATTCAATTGCCAGTAACCAAATGGCAACTAAAAAACATCCATACCATCAGTTCCATGGGAATCCAACACCCTCTTCTGACATTTGCAGGCATTGCATGATAATTGTGCACTTACATACATGCAGGTAAACACTCATGCACATAAAATAAAAATAATAAAATATTTCAAAGAATATTTGTTAATCTGAGTTTGCGACCTGGATTCAATTGCCAGTAACCAAATGGCAACTAAAAAACATCCATACCATCAGTTCCATGGGAATCCAACACCCTCTTCTGACATTTGCAGGCATTGCATGATAATTGTGCACTTACATACATGCAGGTAAACACTCATGCACATAAAATAAAAATAATAAAATATTTCAAAGAATATTTGTTAATCTGAGTTTGCGTTTGTATTTTTCAGTAGGCTTTTGAGCTAAGACCTTTTCCTCTGTTTTTTTTTTTCAAACAACCTAAGCATTATTTGTCTCTCATCCATCTCTTCCTTTCCCAGATCTCTCTCTCTCTCTCTCTCTCTCTCTCTCTCTCTCTCTCTCTCTCTCCTTATCTAATCCTCCCCTTCCAAAATGGGCAGGAGGCTCCTACCTTATCCAAGGACCTGTTGACAGCTGATCACTACTGAGTGAGCAAGAGCTGATCTTCTTTAACGGAGTGACTCTACATAGGCTGACTAAACCCCAGTGGATGAAATTGCACTGAGGGGAATCTGGGGACACAAACTTATCTTGATAGACCTTAATATATATGACAGAATGCATGAAATCCTGTGGACAGGATATGGGGATGTGCAGATAGGGGAGGGGTTCTAAATATGATCAAAATGTATTGTAGGAAATGCAAAAAATTCAATAAAATATACATTGAAAAAATTAAAAGAATATTAAGTAAAAGCAGAAAAGAATGTTTGTTTAACTACATAAATATGTCTAAGGGAATATCATAAAAGAGGGGGCAGAAAGAATATCAGATACAGAGGGACAACATGCCTGCTACTAGATAATGTAGTCTAGCCATGATAGGGAAACTGCACCAAAGTAATCTCAGTGTATGGTAGTGTAATGAGATCTACATAATGGCGAAACCAATTAACATGTCAGAAGGCATGGGGGAAATTTCATGGGGCCCCACTTCAAGATGAAGAGCTACAGATAATCAATGGATGTTGCTGGAAGGAGAATCACTTTTCTCAAGGGACTATCTCCCTGAGAGGTTATATTTTATGTATCATTTTCATTGAATTTTTGTATATTTTTATACAATAAATCTCAATCATATTTAGACCCCCATCTGCCATCCAAACCCTCCATCCCCCCACCGATTTTATGCATTCTGTCATATATACTAATGCCTATCGAGTTAAAACTTTGTACCCAGATGCCTCTCAGTCCAAATTCATTTACTGGAGTCTGGTCAGCCTGCCTAGAGTCACTCACTTATCCCACAGTAATCAGTTGCCAATAGTTCCTTGACTAAGTTTGGGGCCTAATGCCCCTTTTCCCAATTTTATGCTGGGTTTTTGTCTGATGAGTCTGCATAAGTCTTGTGCATGCTGTCACCATCGTTGCAAACTCATATGAGCAGGTTCCTAGAGGCCTGAAAGACTGTTTCCTTATGTTCATGTACCAACCCTGACTCTTACAATCTTTCTGCCCTCTCTTCTGCAATTGTCCCTGAACCATGAATGAGTGAGGATGAATATAGGACTCCTGTACAGAGACACACACTTTATAGTCCTGAGAGGTTATTTAATCCCTACTGGAAAGCTCTAAACACAGGAACACACCAGCAACAATAAACAAACTCAGTGCATTTCATACACACACACACACACACACGTTATAATGTATATGTGTTTGTATGTGTTTTTATTTATAAATGTATACATGTATATCTAACAATAATAATCAAAAAAAGTACAGGAAATTGAGGAGTGGGGAACATGGCGGGGGTGTTGGTGGAAGACTATGATGGAAATGATGCAAAGACATTACTAATGTTTTATATTCAAAAAACAGATATTTATTTTAAGTGTCAGAAACCATACTTAAAGAATTAAACTATGCGGAAATGTAAGTTCATTGACTCATTTGACTGGAAGTTCCAGCAGCTGGGATTACCATTATTAATGTGATGGTACCAGAACCTGAAACAGCTTTAGAGTGCTCTGTTCCTTCTTCTTAATTCTTGCTACATTCCAGAAGAGCTGGCCACTTTCACAAATCATTTCTGCAAAGTAGCAGCATACATAAATATTAATTCAGGCCCTCCTTACTCAAAATTCATAATCTGACAAAGAGGCTATACCACCATCACTAGTGAGAAAAAAAATATCCTTTAGAAGACGTTGATTCATTCACTTGGAATCATTTTCATCACTTATGTAGTCATTTCTCTCATGGCAAATGGCCAGACATAGTACTATCAATGCCCCAGCCTGGCATATGTGAGGATATTATTTTGTTTTTCTAGCCCCACTCTTACTTTTCAACTATTTAATTGGTCTAATCACTCAACTTCACAGGCAGAACAGTGATAATAGCTTATATCTAACTTTTTGTTTCCATGCTCTTTCATTACCTTACATCTGTATAACTGAGATAATTATATGTTATTTTCTAGTTTATCATTTCCTTGTATTTTAAAGTCAATTTATCTCAAATTTATAGAGACCAAAATATATATTGTTAAATTTTAGTATTATTATCTTTAAAAAAACTTTAAAAAATTTATTGAGAATTTCATACATACATATAAGGTGTTTTAATCAAATCCACACCCACTCCCCTCCAACTCCTCCTATATCTCCCCATCACATTTTCCTAAAAAACTTCATGTACTCTTTCTTTTTTTATTTTATTTTTTGACTTTTTGAAGCAGGGTCTCCCTGTAGCCCCAGCTGTCCTGGAACTCACTATGTAGACCAAGATGGCTTTGAACTCACAGAGATCTACTTGCCTCTGCTTCCCAAGTGCTGGGACTACAGGAGTATGCCACCACGCCTGGATTTTTGCTACTCTAATATTCCCACCTCTGAAGAAGTAATCCTAAAATCTCTTAAGGATTAGATAAGAGCTCCCAAATACTTGTGACACTTTGGGCCTTTGGAATAGAGTATGTTTCTAAGATGCCCAAGGACATATTGATCTTTAGCCAAGAAACTGGCTACTTTTCTTTGGGCTCTTTTTACTGTAACTGCCCAGCCAATTCCTACTTCCTATTCTTATCACACCATCCCCTGAAGAGGTTACCCAAATTGCCCATGGGGAATTGAGATGTTTCCTCTGGTTTCTTCCATGCTGAACAGGGATGCAGGTTGAGGCAATTGGGATACTCCTTCAGTGGATCTGTCAAAAACTCCCAAATTGCATAACTCTTAAATGTAGGGAGAAAAGAAAGTTCTTGACTGGTGCCTAGGAGATGTGAAGGAGAAGTAAAGGCAAGAGTAGTTAGCAGTACAAGTTCTAGACAGGGAACAAGAAAAGAGTCAAAACGGGACAAATTCAAATGTGCATATCAGAGTCCATTGGATTTTCTTGACGAGAGCATCCAAAAGCATCGCTCCATTTGGGCTCCTCCTCATTTTTCTTTTGTCTGCCAAGGCTGTACTTGAGAGTGATGAACTCAGGATTTGTTTTCAGGCACTTTGATAGCTATTGGAGTGGCTAGGATCAGTGTCAGTACCCTCTCAAAGGCTTCACCACGTAGAGGCAGGATCCAGGAGCTCTCAGGCAGACCCCTGACTCCTCAGCCCCTATGCCAGAGTGAGGCCAGAACATGCACTCTCTGGCAAACTGCTAAGATCTCAGCCCCTAACGAGATGGATATCAGAGCAGGCACTCCTGGTTATCTTTTAACAGGTATATGCAATCTTATGAGGCTTCATTTTTAAATATTTTTATTATTTTGATTTTATGTGTATGAGTGTATTACCTACAAGTATGTAAGTGCATCCATAATGTGAAATGCCCACAGAGGTCAAAAAAGGTATTGGCCCCCCTGGAATTGGAATTAAGTATGATTTTTAGCCACCATGTGGTGCTGGAAATCCAACCTGAGTCCTCTGCAAGAGCAACCAGTGCTCTTAACTGCTGAGTCATCTCTCCAGCCCCCGGGTCTCTTTTTTACTTAGTAAACTTGCTGTTCTTCCTTCCTTTTTTGTTTTTAACTCTGTGCTATAACAGTGCTATAATGAATATTTCATGTGCAGTTGCAAGAAAAATTTGGGGGTATTACCAAAGAATAAAATTGTTGCATCATGGAATGTATGAATATTTAACTTTATAATGACAAATTGTTACAAAGTGGCTGTAGAATTTGATATCCTCACTAAGAACAAATCAAGACCCTGTGAAAATAAATCTTTTTGATACTGCTGAAATTCTCAATGGTGTTTTCTATTCAAAATAGTATTATATGGTATCTTGAGACTGGCCTTCTGAAAACAATTATTACATTTATTTTTAAGAACAGGGTTGTGGTGCATGTACAAGGGCATGTGGGTGCCATGGCACACTTGAGAAAGTCAGCAAACTAAATGTGGAAGATTGATCTTTCCTCCACCATGTCCGTTCTCTGGATCAATTCAGGTTGTTAGGCTTCGTAGCAATCACATCTGCCAGCTGAGCTATCTCCCTGTCCTGTGAGATTAGTCTTTATATAAATTTTATGTGTTTAATTTATTACATATTTCATATTATAGTATGCAGTAGAAGAATTCAAGTCTGTGCATGTCTGATATCTGATGTTTTAATATTCTGAGACATGGTATACCTTTTTGTTCATTTTTAATCAAATTTTTGCGATTTTCATGCAATAAAATTTGATAGTATTTAGATCTGTTCACCACTCTGCACCTACCCCTGATACTCCCTACAAGCCCAATTTAATGAGCTCTCATTCATATATATATATATATATATATATATATATATAAAATATGGTCTATAAAGTCTTATTTGTGTCCCCTAGTGTCCTTCAGTGTAGGTCCATCCACTGGGCCCACCAAGAGTCCCATCCATGTAAGACACTGTCTTTCCTCTCCCAGCAGCCATCAATTGCCAAAAGTGTCTTAGGTTGTGTTGGGATTTCTTATCCACTTCCCCAGTCTATGCTGACATATCTTCAATATAACCTTAAAACTTCAAGTAAATTAATCTCATTGCTCATTTTAATGTTTACATTTCTGGCATTTA
Organism: Nannospalax galili; assembly: GCF_000622305.1. Taxonomy (NCBI): domain Eukaryota; kingdom Metazoa; phylum Chordata; class Mammalia; order Rodentia; family Spalacidae; genus Nannospalax; species Nannospalax galili. Next base: position 2,445,619 of record NW_008351466.1, on the reverse strand, counting down.
TTTTCTTCAGTTATTTTTTGACAACTTAATAGATGCGTATGTGTTTTTATCACATCTACTCACCACTCCCTCCTCTTCAATATCGCACCTATTCCCTCCCACAATTTTTCTTTCCCAATACTGTGTGATCCTTTGTTTCAAGCCCACTTCGTCTGCTTGATGGTGCATGAATGTGCATGAATGTAGGATTAACTACTGGAACAATGGCAGCCTTTTTGGGTTGCATCCTTGAAGAACATTTTCTCTCTCACAGCAGTAATCAATTGCCATTAGGTACATGCCTAGGGGTAAGTCTTCATGGGCCTCTACCCATTCCATGCTGATATTTTGATTGGCTTAATTCTGTACAAGCTTTGTTCATCCAGTCACAGACACTGAGTTTGGCTAATTCTATTTTGCTGAAGACATCTGTTACCTCTGACTCTTGCACTCTTTCCCACCCATTTTCTTCCATAATGATCCCTGAGCACTGTAGGGAAGGAGTGTCATATAGATGTCCCATTTATAGAGGAGCATTCTATAGTCTAATATTCTCTGCATGTTGACCAAGTGTGGATCTCCTAATTAACAACCGTCTATTGCAAAATGAAGCTTTTCTGATGAGGATTGAAAAAAATGCATATGAAATGGGTATAAAGATAAGAACTTATGGTGCAGTTTATTACTAAATCCATTTAGCAGTATAATAGAACTATATTCTCCCCTAAGGCTTTTTACCTATCTACCCATGGGTTGTTAGTCCCTTTATAGTACTAGGAATGAGTTCCATCCTGTGTAGTAGGCCTTAATTTCAATGGAAAATTGGGAAGTGGTTGTTTACTTACATAATATTCTTACCACTACTTCATCACTGGGGATATCTTACTAAAATAGTTATTCACAAGATTCACAGCTGGATAAGATTGTTGATTATTTGTCTCCTCTGTTAGTGTGCATAGCACCTTCTAGCCTTATGAAGTTTCTCCAATAGTGATGAAGCTTCTAGGTTGGTACCAGTTTAATTTCCTCATGTTCCAGCACTCAAACCTGTGGTGTTTTCAGCAATAGTATCTTATCATCAAATGCTGGTAGGTAACCAAGAGAAATGGTAACAGCCTATGATGTTTGTGGGGAATCTATGGGACCCCACTGACAAAAAAACTTGAAAAGAGAAAACCCATACCTGGTATTGGACTTTTTATTTGACAGGCTGTGGTATCTGGGAGAAGCATTGTCTTCCAATTATATTGATTGGTGTATGATAGTTTTATTTAGGTTACTGGTATTATTCCTTTGATAACTATATGTTATAAATGATTTCTTTCAATAAGTTATATAAGGTGCATTTTAAAGAAAAAAATGTGAATATAGCCAATACAGTCAATACTATATGGGTAGAATTTTATATGCTTTTAGAAGTTTTTCACCTACCCTAAGGTGATAGTCACTTAAAGTTCGATATAAAAGGTACATAAGTTTGATTTTCACATCAGAACACCTAATTCATCCAGGGTTGATTTCTAGGCATAGCCTGAGATAGTAGATTCATTTTTGTTTTTTCTTGGGATTTTTTCTACCATATAGATAATAAATCTTTCAGCTTAATTAATTGAGCAGCTGATTCTTTCATCAAAGACATTCCCTGATATCAGCACTGCATATCAAAGTTTCTAACATACATGGTATTTAGCTACACGCCAATAAAAGATTTGAAAACTTTCCTCCAAAGACACAAAAGTTATATGCACTTTCTCTAGATGAGGTACTTGCAGTAAAATAGAATATTTCAAAAGTTTATTCAAGTGTAAAAGGAAAGGTTCTGTATATAGTTTCCACCCCATCATTTAACAGGCAGGCTTATGCTTCCTACAGTAAAGTCATGTGAAAGAAGTGATCGAAACAGTGAATTTTCTTTGTGTTTGTGCTGCTAACCATAGTAACTTTACGAGATATTTGGCAGTTCTGAAGAGAATAAGATATTTAACTTTGTTGAATGCTGTCAGATTGCTATGTCATGAAACTTGCTAAGGAATTTCATTGAGCATGGACATTTTGGAAATAATAAAAAAACTGTGAGGGGCTAAACTTTTTGGACCCCTGTGGTTCATAATATTTATTGTCTTATCGGTGTGACAAGATATCTGACCACACTGAACTTGAAACATTGGGAGGAAAGAAAAGGATCATTGATATATTCAATAAAGTATAGGTGCCTGAGCTTAAACTTAGTATGGATTTAGAAGACGTCATCTGAAGAATTCACTCAGTTCATATTTAAGGATGGTAAATGTACACAAAGTTATCTGTGAAATACAGAGATATTTGTGAAAAGAATGTTATAATTTCTAAAGTGAGGAGTTTTGATGAGTAAAATCATGATTCAAATTTTTGCAGCTAAGAAAATAAAGCTAAAATACAAAACTCAGAATTACTTATAACATGTATTTGCCACAGATGTTACACAGATTATACATGTCAATATTTTAAAATTAGAAGTCCACCCATGGATCAATAAGAAAAAGGTAAAAACTTCAATAAACAAAAAAGGGCAATAGCCTTGAAAGGGCAATTAACAATTGAAGAAATTCAAAATACAAATGGCAAACACACATGGAAATAAATTCAAATACTTAAAAATGAAGTTTCATTTTCCTAAATAATAATAGGTAGAATTCAAAGGGTTGAGAATAATAAAATATAGGTGAAGTATGGAGAAACAGGGACTTTTGCAAGTTATTGGGACTAGTAGAAATTAATACAATATTTAAGAATGACTATTTTGACAATTCTTACAATCCATGTGCACTCTGACTCACTAGTCTTAGTGTGCACAGTTCTCCACTTCATTATTCTCTCTCATTGTTTCATATCATGAAGGAGAAGCACTAACTGTCTTTTCTTCTTGACTACTTCTGGAAGGATGCTTATATAGTGGAAGAGATAAATAGTCTTCACCCCAAGGGCAATAAATAGTTTTTCTTACAACTCTGAAAATATAGTATCTCGCTATAGAACAAAAGGCAGGCATGACTATTATCCACTACAAAGAATTTTTTTAACCTAAACTCAGGATTTCTCTCCTGCAAGCAACACATTCTGTTTGAAAGTATCATGTGATTCACTCAAAGTCACTCTTCTCTCTCTCTCTCTCTCTCTCTCTCTCTCTCTCTCTCTCCTCCCTCTCTCACTAACTGATATGCTGGTTAGTGCTAATATTGTAAATATTAAACTACCCTCTATCACATAACCAGGAAAATCAAGTTTTCTAGCAACATAGACCTACTGAAAGCTTGATTTGTGTATAAAGCAAAATTTCAGATCATAAATCCACCTTGATAAATGTTATTTTGTAAACATTACCTTAAATGTTACTAACACAAAGATATATTTGCACAGATTTGTTCATGGCAGTATGTTTATATTCCTGCTAAGCTGAAAGTGCCTTAACTCTATGAAAAGAAATCTCTGACTTTATAAACACACAATAGAATGGTATGTAGCTATAAAAATGAATGCATGAACTTACCAAATATGATAATATCTATAACTACCTTATTTTAAGTACATTTGCAAATTATGGAGTAGACATGCACACACATTTCTAGGTAGTTACATAGAAATATGCTATTGGTGTTTAGTGCTGAAAAGTGGAAGAGAGAATTTTAAAATTTTTTGGTGTATATATTTTCTTGTTTTCCTAAAATGAGCATGTGGTGTTTTTGTATTTAAAAAATAAATGATTCATGCTATAAAAAAAAAAAACCAAACTCTGCAGCTGCCTTTGGACTTCATATCTCAGGAAGTATCTGAATTATCATACATCCTGACCCATTACCGAAGCTCATTTGAAAGAGGAACTGATTGAGCTCAAAGCAAACTGTACTCACTACATAGACATAATACTCTTCAAATTCTGGAGAGAAAAATATAGTTGCACAAATAATTCTAAAATTCTGGCTATATGGCCAAATTCTGAGCTGTTTGTGTCCATCTGACTCCATGAAAGCATATTTTCTCCTGTAACTTCTGAAATCATTAAGACTATTATAGATGAAAAACTGGAGAGCTCAAAGCAAACTGTACTCACTACATAGACATAATACTCTTCAAATTCTGGAGAGAAAAATATAGTTGCACAAATAATTCTAAAATTCTGGCTATATGGCCAAATTCTGAGCTGTTTGTGTCCATCTGACTCCATGAAAGCATATTTTCTCCTGTAACTTCTGAAATCATTAAGACTATTATAGATGAAAAACTGGAGTTAGTGTTTGGATGAAATTCACCATGGGCTTCAGAACAAGTCCTCTATGATAGAAATATTTCCATTGACAAGAACTGAGTGTTTCATATAAATATAGATTTTAAAATTAAATTTTGCACTGATTTTGTGTCAATACTAAAATATACATT
>NW_008351466.1:2423201-2437057 GCF_000622305.1 Nannospalax galili | reverse complement strand
CATAGTGAATAGTGAACTTTGATGTTACCAAAATGTTTACAGCATTTTATACCCATCATTGGATTTCATGCTTCTTAGTCAAATGTTTACTAAGAACTTATGTTTAAGACAACGTACTAAAATTTAGGAGTGACTAAGTAAAATATGGAAATGTATACTTTTCCTTTGTTTTCTATGCAACAATCCTAAGATAAACAAAAATCTCAATATCAACATAGTGAACTTTGATGTTACCAAAATGTTTACAGCATTTTATACCCATCATTGGATTTCATGCTTCTTAGTCAAATGTTTACTAAGAACTTATGTTTAAGACAACGTACTAAAATTTAGGCTACAGTAGTGACTAAGCAACACCCGGCATGACTAATTGTTTTGTAAATTATATTAAAATTTGGCTCAATAAAATGTTTTTCACTTTCTCTAGATTGTTAGCTCCTTAGCACCCATGCCTTTATTTGTATTAACTTTCTTAGTATTTAACAATGTCCTAAAATAATAGGAAGCACCCAACACATGTTTACTGAATGAAACTATTTCCGAGTAAAGTTATAATTTTCAAAATTATCAGTGTCCTACAATTCTCCTTTTGTGATCAGTCACTACTTTCAGCTACTGTTATGTATGTCCCACTAGGATGAATTGGGATGGAAAATGCAAATGAAGGCATGACTCAGGAAACTGCAGATTTTACCCAAAACTATTTGTACTAGAGTTCTATTTGCTGTGCTTAAATTCTCACCATATTTACTCCTTACTATATTATTAGATATTTTTTTCTCATTATTGTGACAAAATATTTCTAAAAAGCAACTTAAGAAAGGAACAGTTTCACAGTTGGAGAATATCGTTTATTATGCAGAGAAGGCATGGTGGAAAGAACTTGAAGCAGCCGGTCACATTGCATCCATTGTCACAAAGCAGAGAACAATGAATGTTGGCAGTCCACTTGCTTTCTCCTTTTCATTCAGTCTGAATCCCTAGTTCATGGAATGGTGCCATCTCCACTTAGAGTGGGTCCTCCCACCACGTTTAAACCACCCTAGAACCACCTTCCAAATATATCCAGTGGTGAGTCACCTAGGTAATTCTAAATCCTTTCAGTTTGACAGTGAAGATTAACCATCACAGCTGTCATGCATTCTTGAATTACATCTTCTTTTAAGTAAGTATGTGGAAGAAAAGCCATAGATGGAGACAGAGAGAAAGAAAGAGGTGGGAAGGAAGGAGAGAGACAGGAAGGAAGGGAGGGAGGGAGGAAGGAAGGAAGGGAGAGATGGAGGATAGGAGGAGTGGAGGGAGGAAGGAAAGAAGTTGGATGTCTTCTTAAATTCTAATCCACATGATTCATAATTAAATAGCACTCATAACACACCTTGAAATACCAAGAGTAATGCGTGTACTCAACCGAATGGAAGAAACTGGATCAATGTTAGGATCAATTTTTATTTATATTTGATTTCCATTGTCCTCAAAATGTAGTTTCTTTTTAAAAGTATTTTATTTGTTACTTTTATTTTATGTGTATGAGTGTATTGCCTGCATTTAAGTAGGTGCACCCCTGTTGTGCAATGCCCACGGAGGTCAGAAGAGGGCGTCGGATTCCCCTGGAACTGGAGTTACAGATGGTTGTAGGATGCAGTGTGGGTGCTGGGAATTGATTCCCTGTTCTCTGCAAAAGAAGACTGTGCTCTTAACTGCTGAGTCATCTCTCCAGTCCCTCAAAATGTTTCCGTCCACTCACCTACTTGTTTAGGTTCCAGATGAGTGGCTTCCATACTATCACACATATGAGCAATTGGGATGATCCTTTGCCAATTGACACTTAAAAATCATAGAATAACAATAAAGATAGCCAATGAAAAATATATTTTGCCTAGTAACATGCCGTAAGAACCAACAACAAAAAAAGTTTTCAACTGAAGTATGTTAGAGTGCTGAAAACACAAGATATTGGTTATTGATTTGACCTATAGACTTCAATGATTTTTCGATATGGTTGCTCAGATGATTTATGAAAACAATTGCCCCAATAGATCTTAGCATTTAACATTTTCATACCCCATTTCTTGCACCCTGCTTGCTCTAGTTCTCTCCCTTTACCTATCCAGGAAGAAGAGTATGCAGCTCCTGCATTTTTCTTTACAAGCTTCTATTTTATTTTCATAATGAGAAAATGTTCATTTTGGGTGATTTTAAATAGTGCTTTTTGTACACTTTACATCAAGGTTAATCACGTTTTTACGTTTTTCTTTTGCTGTGAAGGAAAATAGAAATGCATTCTACAAACCGCAGTCAGTTGCAAGACTGTGTTTACCAAGACAAGCAAATACCTCTAAACTATTCTTTGTCCAGTTAACTCTTATATGAAATAGAGGTGACTATCATGAAAATAAAGTAACTCTATTGTGCCTTAAATCCATGAATTTTTATTTTGAAGAGCTGAAATTAAAATGAAATAAAGATAACTAAATTGCATTTCAATTTCATAATTATTACAACTTTAATCACACCACTTGACTGGTTTTTCCTCTTTGCCAACATTATAAAAGTGTTTTGTAAAGAATATTTCAACCTGCTTTTCAATAAAATAAAGGAAAGCTGAAATAGGTACTTGTCCTCCGGAAGTTCTATGACCACTCATGTGTATTTTTATGCTATGCAAAAATAGCTCATTTTTCTCTGACTGTGCTGTTTAAATGCAGGCAGATCTGACATTTTAAGATTGTCATCAATTGCAAAAGAAAAAAGCACATGCTACCTTCTTTGTTCTTTAGAAACTAATTTTATTCAAGGTCCTCCCCCCCACACCAGAATTTGGCATTAGGATTTTAAATGAATGCTATCAAAGGCACTATTAAATAGGATTGTATCAAGTTGACCAAGGTTCATGCTAGGAACCATTTTAGAGATCTTGCAACATTGAAAATGCAATTCTTCACTTATACTTGGAGGAAAAATGAAATTACCTTGAATGCATGGTCTACTGGGCTTACTCCAGATAATACAATGTTAAACGATCAAATCTATCCTTACAGCAAAGTGGATCTGATCAAAAAATTTAATGCATCATAAAAAAGGAAAAGCTAAATGAAAAACAAAAGACTCTGGGACTAGTAAAATATGATTGTTCCAACAGTTTGCTATCTACAGAACTTCATTTACTCTCCTATATGCAGATAGATGTAATGATGTACCAGCTTTTGAATTTACCTTTTCTGAAACTATGGTCCTCTTCACCGGTACATTATAAGGCGTATTCATTTGGGATGATCCTTTCAACTTTAAGGACATTCAGATTTCTGGAATATTATTATCTTTAGGCTTATTGAGTATTAAGGAATTTTGAATACCTCCCTAGTTTTGACAGATTCTGAATAATTTATATTTGGTTTTATTTGACATTTTAATAGAAGTTGATTTCAGAAATTCAAAGTATTCCTAATCATTACTTTTATAATAAGAAAGAATAAGATGGGTATGGTAGCTCATCTCTGAAAATCAAAGACTCAGGAAACTGAAGCACAAGAATTACAAGTTTAGATCCAACCTAAGCTACACACGAGACCATGTCACAGTAATAAATGAAACAATAGAATATAACACAAATGTATTTTATAAATTAGAAAATATTTTTGTGGGCCTTCCCTTATGAAGGACCTGACTTTTCTTTCTTATAGTTTTGAATACCCTTTCTTTATTCTGTGTTTTCAATGTTTTAACAATAATATATTATGGAGTATTTCTTTTCTTGTCCTATATATTTGGTGTTCTTTAGGCCTTTTGTACCTAAATATACATCTCTTTCTCTAGGTTTGGGCAATTTCTTTTATGATTTTTCTGAAGATATGTCTTCACTGTGGCATTCTTCCTCCTCTGTGCTCATAATTAGAAGTTTAGGTCTTTTCATGATGTCATTAAACTCTCCTATGTTCTATATATTCATATTTTTAAAATTTTATTTGATTTTACTGAGTGATCTAATTTCTCTACTTTGTCTTCCATCCTTCACTCCCTGTTTCTCATGTGATCTATTCTGTTAGTGAAGCTTTCCACCAAGGTTTTATTTTGGCTTATTGAATTTTTCACTTCCAGCCTCATTTCAGTTTGGATTTTATTTAGCACGGCAAACTCTATTTTAATGTCTTAAACTGACTTCTTTATTTTATTAATCTCTTCACTATGTCTTCTTTGAGTTGATCGCTAAAATCATTTTTTGAAGTTCTTAGAAGTCTGTTTTATATTGGTCATTACACAGGATTGGTATTTTTGGAGGAGACATGTTATTTTGGTGATTTCTGGATTTTTGTTTTTATGTGTTGGGATAGATACTCCCCACATCTCTCTAACATGGCTTAAAGTTAGTCTACCTTTCTAAGACATGTTATTTTGGTTATACCTGTTTTTGGGGGGGGGTTGTTTGTTTGTTTGTTTTTTAATGTGTTGGGATAGATAGTCCCCACATCTCTTTAGCCTGGGTTAAGGTTAATCTACCTTCCTGAGAGGTAGATTAACCTGCAGCTTGCAATGTTAGAGCTCCACTCAGAAGTATATTTAATTTTTTGGACCAGAAGAAAAATGCTTTCCCTTAATGGCTCTCCAAAGGTATTGTAACATTGTGATGACAATGAAGAATGCAAATAACACCAGGAACAACAATGGGATAGATCTACACATCATCAATAAGTGAAGGCAAGTAAGGCAGCACTGCCTTTGCCTCAGATCTCTTTATACGTCACTGACTGCCATTGGGTGTAAACAACTCTTGGGGAGGATCTTCCTGGAAACGACCTCACAGTCCTGTCCAGAGGCATGTTTCTTAGTTGATTCTAGACATAATAAAGTAGACAATCATGCTTAATATTCACAGAATATAAACCCAATAATGGGGCTACTGTGTCCTATGATAGTTGTAACAGTTTTTAGGAACCTCTAAACTGTTTTCCAAAATCTGTTGTGTTAACTGTCTAACCAACATTATATGAGTTCCACATTTTCCTAATCAACATTTGTTATGTAATTTATCTTTTTTATGACAGTAGCCACTGTAAGGTGTGTGATATGATATCTCATTCTGGGGATGATTTGATTTGCATTTTGATGATCAGTGATAATGAACATATTTTCCTGTACCTGTCAGCCATTTGTATGTTTTCTGAGAAATGTCTATTTAGTTTTATTTCATTTTCTTCAGAGATGCTGAACACTAAACACAGGGCCTTCCACATGTAGGCAAGCTTGCTATCAATGAATCATAGCCCTAGAACTATTGTCAGTTTTTAATTGTACTATTTAGATTTTTCTACCAAGGTGCATGAGTAGGGAATACACACTCTGGATAGATTTCCCTTAATATAATATAGTTTTAAATTTTTTCTCTCATTCTGTTTCATGTTGCTCCACCATGTTAAACGTTTCCCTTAATAAACAAAAGTTTTTTTTGTAATTTCATTATACTCACATTTGTCTATTTTTTTCTCCTATGTTTTCAGGCCTTAATCAATAGCGAACTGATTTTTATGACTACTGAGAGATAGGAGTCTAGTATCCTTACTGTTCAGGTATTATTTACAATCCTCAGCATCATCTATTGAAAAGGCTATCCTTTCTATGAGTAAGATTTGGGTATTTTTGTCAAAATTTTCCTGGCTATACATATGGAGACATACCAATATAGAATTTTATTAAAATATATACAGTATGAAAAAGAGATTAAAAAGAGTTACTTTATAATAGGTGAACATTGCCCAAACTAAATACCATAACCTAGAAAAGTAAAAGCCTGATGCCAAGAATGGACTCACTCTTTTGAAGTTGTTGACCAGGGGTCTCATAGACCCTCAAACAATACTGGCCAATGCCTCTGGTCTGATTACCCACAAAAACTAGATAGCAAGACCCTATTCTGAAGACACTACATACATGAGCTATAGAACAAAAAGGAAAAATCAAGCTGGTACTCACTTCAAAGTTTCATTATTACTTGACAGCATTTACAGTGGTGGAAAGTGCTATGCATGCTGTCTGAAGAAAAATTTCATCAACTGTACCCATCTCTGAATCCTGTGAGCTGCAACAACATCTGGTGTGGTAAGACAGACCTACTGATACAGTAGTGTCATGAATATTATGGGAATAACAACCCACTGCCTAATTGGATTTAAGGTGTGCTTCATAATATGGAGCCCATACCTTACACTGTCATCAGGCCAGGAACCTGTGACAAGACAGTTTACAGGACACAGGGGAGAGAGCTTAATGCTATTATCCTACTAAATAGATATAGTATTTAACTGACTCCTAATGACTTATTGTCAGACCCATAGATTAATGTATCTCTCAACTCACACTAGAGAAGATTCCTTATATAGCCAGTGGTGATTAACACAAAGACTAACAGCTTGCCAACAACATAGAGAAAATAAGAGTCTGCAAAATGCTTATCCCTGAGTAGGACACCTATATCAAACTTCTGCCTCCCAAGGCTCAGGGATCATTGGGGAAGAAGGCATGGAAAGATTGTAAAAGACAAAGGTAAGTGACCATAAAGAAACAGAGTTTTCTAGACAACTGCACAATTACAGCAAATGAACTCACAGCAATGTTGACAGCATTGACAGTCTAAGGTAATCTCAAACCAGAAAAAAAATCCCAGTAAAAACGTCAGAAAGTGGGGAACAAACACCCACCCTATTTGTGAAACTATTTGCAACCAATAGGTACTTAGGGCGGAGAGTTAGTCTTCTTTAAGGGTGTGAATCTAAGACCTACAATAGGTCTATAATAAAGGGCATTTGGGAATGCAAATTTGACTCAATAAGTCTTTATGTGTGCATATATATATATATATATAAATTATACAAACATACTGAGTTTGTGTGTGTGTGTGCGCACATGTGTCTGTGTGCAATATAGCACATGAATTCAGGCAGGATGTTGTAAGGTGGGGTGCACATAGCAGAAGGTGTCTAAATATGATCAAAAGATATTGAGGGAAATTAGCAAAAAACAATCAAAATAAGAAATTCTTAAAAAGTTATTTGGCTGTAAATGCATAGATTTGCTTTAAGTTTCTCTTTTCTTATTAATTAGTTTATGGGTCTGTTTTGATACTCAGAATTGCTCTTTTGAATCTTATCAATATGTAGTGTGAGTTCTTGAAACCAGGTAGCATAATACTTTCTGTTTTTGTCTTCTTAGTCAACATTTCTTGGACTATTCAGACTTTTTTTGTTCCTTGCAATATTTAATACTACATTTTAATTTATGTGAAGAATATTTTGATGTTATGATGAGATTACATTGAATCTTCAGATCATTTTTCCAGTTTGAACATTTTAATGAAATTATTTGATTCATGAACAAAAGATACATTTTCACAACTTTTTTCATGAATGTTTTAGAATTTTCATTGCAGAGATACCTCAACTTTAATGGACTTATTCTTATTTTTTATAGCTATTTTAAAGTAAATTGCATTCTTACTTTTAAGTTTAATAGTGGCATATAGAAATACCACTGATTCTTGTATGTTGATTTTATAACTTTTACTGAATTAATTTGTTAATTACAATAATTTTAATTGGGCTCTTTAGGGCTTTCTATATATCAAATAATGTCACGTACAAACAAAGAAAAATTAACTTCTTTTTCTAGTTTGTGTGGACTTTATTACTCCCTTTTCTGTGAAATATTAAAAGAATTGGCACTAGATTTTTAAAAATTTTATTCATTATTTTTACTTTATGTGAATGAATGTATCCCCTGCATGTGTTTAAGTGCACCCATGCCGTGAAATGAATATGGACATCAGAAAAGGACATTGGATTCCCCTGGAACTGGAGTTAAGGGTCTGGTTGTTAGCTTCCACATGGGTGCTGGGAATTGAACCTGGGTCCTCTGCAAGAGGAGCCAGTGCTTTTATGCACTGAGTCAACTCTCTAGCCCTCAAAACAGTATTTTTAAAAAATATTTTATTAACTTTTTGAGGATTTCATAAAAAAGCATTTTTCCAGATCCAGAACCCTTTGCCTACCTCTACTCTACCTTACTTCTGGCACCAGACTTCATTCCCTGTATTATTATTTTTTAAAGCGTATTGAGTTTAATTTATGTCATCAAATGCCTTTCCATATCAGTCTCTACCCTGGAGCTTAAATAACCTACACAGTGTCGCAACGTTCAAGAAAATTACTCTCTCTCTCCCAAAAGTTATAAATTGCCAATAATCCTCAGTTTGAGTTGGGGTTTCATGCCCACCTCTCCACTTCATGTTCAGAGTTTTTCTGGCTTCATATTCTATTGGTCCTATCCATACTGGCACATTTGCAGTGAGTTCATATGAGTAAATATCCTGCTGTCTGGCAACCACTGTTTTTCTGTAGTCATTCACCACCTGTGTATTTACAGTCTTTCTGCTGTCTCTCCTGAAATGATTCATGAGACTTGGGAGGAAAGGGTGTTATATAGTTGTTGATTCATGGTTCAGCACACTCCATTCCCTTATTCTCTGGCCTTTGACAAGTTGTAGGTTTTTGTGTTAATCATCTTCTGCAGTATGAAGAAGCTCGTCTGGAAAGAGTTGAGAGATGTATTAATCTATGGGTATAAGAAGAATTTGGGAGATAGTTTCATACAGTGAACAATTAACAGAATAATAGTAGTAGAGTCTCCTTTTTGTCCTTTGGCTGTCTACCCACAGATTCCTTGGCCTGATGACAGGGTAACATATGGGCTCAATCTTCAGAAGTGGGACTTAAATTAAATCAGACAGGCAGTGGTTACTCCCATAACATTTGTGCCAATACTTCACCAACAGGCATATCTTGTCAGGTCAGATGCTATTGTTGCTCACAGGGTGCAGCTTTCTGTATATGTTCTTGGTTCTGTACATTTAGTGTTTTATTATTATATGACATGGAGAGTTTCTTTACTTTTTTAAAATTTATTTTATTATTTTTATTTCATTTTATGTGTATGCATCTATTGCCTGCATGTAGGTAAGTGCACTCGTGTCATGCAATGCCCTCAGAGGACAGAAGAGGCCATTGAATCCCCTGGAATTGGAGTTACAGACAGTTGTTAGCTGCCATATGGGTGCTGGGATTTGAACCCAGGTCTTCTGCAAGAACATCCAGTGTTCTTAACTGCTAAGCCATCTTTCCAGCCCAGGAGTTTCTTTTCTTTTTATTATTATGTGTCATGGGGAGTTTTCTTGTATAGATCTTGTCCATATGATGTTTTATAGACCTCTTGTACTTTGAGAAGCATCTCCTTTATTTAGATATTGGAAGTTTTCTTTTGTGCTTTTGTTGAAAATAATCTCTGTGCCTTAGACCTGGGTTCCTTCTCATGTCATTCACAGGTTTGGTCTTTTTATAATATCCCAGAGTTCTTGTACATTTTGTTCCTGGGCTTTTTTCTATTTAACCCATTCTACTGGTGAAACTTTCCACCAAGTTTTTTTATTTCACTGACTGTTTCTCATTTCAAGTTGTTTGTCTGCTTGTCTTAACTTCAGAAATTTGATTTCTATATTAGATTCTATTTTCATATCTTGAATTCGATTCTTTATTTTCATTTAGTTGTTTTTGTTTTTATGACCTTCATTACAGAATTTATGCAAATCCTCATTGACTCTCTTGAACATATTTATAATCACTATTTTGAAATCATTATTTTAAGAATCAACTAAGTTGCTCTTCCTTGGCAACAGTGTATTTTGAGTAGTTATTTCTGGAAAAAACACAGTGTCTTCGTTAATCACGTTTTTTTATGTTTTTGTGATTAGACCTGCTCATCTGGAATTAGGATATTGATGGTATTTCATGATGTGGATATCTGATCTCACTCTTTTAAAGTAGTTGTTTGAATCTTCCTTTGTTATTACCTTTATCTGTCAGATTGTGAGCTAGCTGAATTGTGGTTGGTATTTAATCTTGGCATAACTCTGTGTTGATGTGCCAGTGGGCGTCAGATATGTTTCCTGTACATCTGATAATAGGGGAACTTATGAGGCCAGGAACAAACCTTCTGTAGAGTTAATATATTCTCACTGACAATCTTCAGAAATCTGTGGAAAGTTCACACAGTTCTACATGTGATCCTTTGACGGGGTAATTAGGGTTACAGTAAGAGTAGTAAGTGCTTCCTCCGGTAGGTTTGTAACTGGGTTTCAGGTCTCAGAATCTCCATAGTCTCTGGACTATCTGCAGGGTAAGGTGAGGAGACAGACTCTAGGTTTTTCTCTCTTGCAGAGGAAAGGTTTCTGGAGGTGCCTACTTTTGGTTAAGGGTAGCAGGGAGCCACTTAAGAAGCCCAGGCACAGGGGGAGGGAGTCACTGTTTGGGCCCAGTGAAGGGCTCCAGGGCTGCGTGCATATCTACCTGGGGATTAGACCACATGCTCTTTGGGGTGGCAGGGAAGCTCCTTGTGGGGCTTTGCATTAAAAGTTGGGAATAGAAAGCAGCCTAGTGGGGTATCTGTCTCACCTCAGGTAAGTAATGAACCCCTGGTGGGCATCCAGGTAGGGTCTGGCAAATCTCAAAGACAAGGATTGCAAGAAAGAGAAAGAGACGGGATTCTCTGGCCAACAGCATCAGTAGGGATTAAGGGTGATATCAGTTGTAGGGTCTGGCAAATCTCAAAGACAAGGATTGCAAGAAAGAGAAAGAGACGACGGGATTCTCTGGCCAACAGCATCAGTAGGGATTAAGGGTGATATCAGTCGGTCACCAGGCTGCACGGGACACTGGAGAGTTCCTGGTGAGCCCCTGGCTGCAGCTATGAGAATTCCAAATGGATTGTGGTGACAATTAAATGGAGGTCTCTGGGAAGTGGAGGCTGTGGGACTTTGCTGTAATGGCATAGTGATAGAGGCAGCCTCCCTGGGTCCTGGGCTAAATGTGGTGCCTGGAAAATCTCTGGTATAGAATCTGCTGAAGTCTCGTGGATACCAAGGAGAAGCAGGGGGAACAGGAAAAAATGGGGATCCCTGGCAAATAGTGGTGGGCCTTTGGGCAATTCATTCTTTATAACTACTGTCTTTAATTTACTCATGAAGTCGTTGCGTGTTGTGTTTCTCTTTAGTGGGGGTTATATTTACTTTGTTTTAATGCTGTAAGCATATTCTTTTATTCTTAAAAACACACAGACATGCACTACATTTTATTATTAGTGTATGCCAATTATACAAAATAATGAATTCATTACATTTACTTACCTGTATATGGCATGCTTTGCTCATATTCACCCACCTGATATCCTCTTTTATCCGATAGTCCCCATTCTACTTGATCCTCTTCATCTCTTCATCTTTTCTAATACTTTTCCTTCTACTTTCATATGAACACTAAAAATTATTGTCACTAATTTAATTTCATTGCCCTTTCTCATTATATACAGGTTTTCTATTTGATAAGTTATATGTGTCCCGAAATTTTGTATGTTGTCTCAGTTTTCTAACTTGTTGAAGTATAATTTCTAAGAATCTTTTGTGTTGTGGTATTATTGTAATGTACATATTTAGTTGATTCTTCTCTTTTTCTTAGTCTGGACAAAATTTTGCCACTTTGGTTTGTCATTTCAAAAATTAATTATTTGAGAGGGAGAGTGAGAGGAAAGATAAATAATGCTTAAGCGATGTGAAAAACCATAGGGAAATTCATTAGTTCAAAAGTTTACAGAAAAATACATATACAATTGTTGTACATAAGTGCATTGCATAGCTGAAGGCTGTATAACAAGAAACACAATACTATACAAGAGAAACTTCCCTTTGAGTTGTTGGTCAAGGTAGTCCAAGAGACTCCCAAAATAGCACAGGCTATTGCTGCAGTCCTTGGTTGCCTCCCAGAACTTGAAGGTAAGACCCTATTGCTGAAGACAGGACACACTTCTGACACAGGGTTTGGAGCAGTGGAGTTAGAACTGACCTGGAAGCCTCCTCCCTGAATGTTACCCCTCATAGATTTAGAGGACATGCAAGCTGCTAAGAGAGAAAAACCAATCGGTGGTCCAAGTCCAGCTTTAAAGCCTAATAACCACAACGACTTCTGGCAAAATATGCTATAGCAGTACAGTAGTGGCACTTTTATCTTTGGGGTAATCAACAGTTATCTGATTGGACACAAAGGTCACTCAATAGGCTCTGGATAAAATTTTCTTAACCAACATTTTTCCCCACATTCTGAATATATTTTTCCATTCTTTTCTATGTCACAAGTTTTCCTCTAAGAAATGTGCTGTTAGGCTATTGGTGGCCTCCTTGTGTGTGATTTGACATTTTTCTCTTGCTATTTTATATCTTTGTCATTGAAATTTGATTCTAATTTGGATGGAAGTATCCATGTGTATCCCAAGGCTTGATAAATTATTAGCTATTACTTTATTAAATAGCTTTTCTTTACCTTTCTCCATCTTTTATATTGCTCAAAGCCCCATTATGTTGTTTTTTCCTTTAATGTTGTTCCATGAGTTCTATAGGATTTCATCATTCTCTTTCATTCTTTTATCTATTTTCCTTTTCCTTTAGTTCAAAAGAAATATCTTCAAGTTGAAAAGTTCTTCCTTCTCAACAACCTAGTCTTGTCTAAATACTCTCAATTTTACACTTTACTTCATTTATTGAAGGCTTCAGTTCCAAAGTATCTGTTTTCACTTGATGCTATCCCCTTACATCATTCAAATCATGTACTTTTTTCCTATCACTATTCTCTTATATCTCACTGAGCTTTCATATGATAATAATTTTGGATTCTTTACTGAAATTCAGTAAATTTCTCTTTATTTGAAGTCTGCTTCTTGAGAGTAACTGTAGTTCGTAGGCTGTCCTCAGTTTCATCATGCTTCTTACATCCCCATGTTTATATATTTATATCTAGTGAAATCAATGGATCTTCCAGTTTTATGATATGGTTTTCATTGGAAATATTTTGGCCTGTGTATGTACTAATAAACATAAGTAGGTCAGGTATGCTGTCACCCTGGAGTATTTCAACTATGATCAACATCTGCAATATCTAGGAGGAACTTAGGGGGCTATACTTCAAGAGCCTATAAAACTAGGTTGCCAGATGAAGAATAGAATTCAAACCACATTTGGAGGTGCCCTGTGATACAGGTATGCTGAGATTTCTCTCCACTACATCAAAAGATATCTCTCTTTGAAAATGACATATGGGTAAATGAGAAGTACTAACCACACAGACTGCAAGGCCATCTTGGGCTAAGCAGCACATGGTCTCTGGCACAGGGATTGTAGCTGGGGTTTTTTCTAAGTTATCCCCCCCCCAAAAATAAATGAAGTCAGTATGCTGTAGCCACCCATGTGAATATAGTGCAGTGTTTATGAAGTATCATAGATTGGATAATGCAATAATTACTGTTCCTCAAAGGAGAATTTCCTCTCTAAAAATATGCATGGTATGAGCATTATGCAACAAAGCAGCCTCCTGAGTCAAGGGAGGAGTGAAGAATAAGGACTTCATCAGAATGATGTGACCACATCCATTCAAGGTAATTCCCTAGACTGGTTCATCAATGTAAAGCATAATTCTTCTGCAGCAAACATTGCAAGCATGTGTGGTTCTAATGAAAACTAATAGATGCATCTCATTTTCATTTTTCCTTCAGGAGAGATACTTCTCACTTTTGAGCTCATTCCAAATAAACAAATGGAAATAGCAGAGTCAGATTGCCTCAGATTGTACCATTCTCATGACGTACGTACTTCAATGTTCACTCCCATTATCTAGTTGGAATAGTTTCTTTTTTGTCCTTTCTTTTTTATTGTTTTGATTGAATTTCTACTATTTTCATAAAATAAAATTTGATGGTATTCGGATCACCTTCCTTTT
>NW_008351466.1:2411274-2423104 GCF_000622305.1 Nannospalax galili | reverse complement strand
TATATATATTTGACTATAGAGTCTAATTTGTGTCACTAAATGTCCTTCAGTGTGAATCCATATACTGGAGCCTGACTAACCTACCAAGAGTCCCATCCTTGAAAGAGAATCTCTCTCCCCCTCCTGAGAGCCATTGGATGTCAAAAGTTCTTTAGGTTGGGTTAGTGTTTCGTACCCACTTCCCCATGTCTATGCTGGGATTTTCCCAGGTTTGAGCTTGTGTGTGACTTCTGAATGCTATCACCGTTGCTGTGAATTCATATTAATAACTGACCAATTGTCTGGAAAGCTTTCTGCTAATCAGACATCTTACTATACCATTCAGAACGTGATGTTTAATGGCATTAATATTCCATAATTATTTGAATAATCTTTGTTTTAGACACAAATTTCAAATGCTTGTTAGGATAATATCCAGTTTTCTCTTTAGTATGTATTTATACATACTTCTATTTGTTTCTTTCCAGTAAATTTCAGTGAGTGGAATTACTAGATCATAAGGTGGAAATTATTTAAGGTTTACATATGTATTGCCAAGAATCCATAAGAATTATTTATACTGATTTACACTTTATTATCAGTGAATATGTGTGCCAAATTAACAATATTATTGCCAGAATAAACTATATTTTTTTAATCATTTTTGGTTTGATAAGTGAAAAAACTGCATCTCATTTTCTTTGAGTACTGAATATTTAAAGGTTAATTTAAAAATATTTTAATTGAACTTTTGTACATTTCATACAACAGTTCTTAAATTACTAAGCCTTCCCCTATCCATGCTCCCATTAGCACCCCACACACACTGGGCTTCATGTATTCTACCATACATGTTAAGTCCCATCCACTCAAGTATTTTACCTAGATGGTCTTCGGTGAAGTTCATCCACAGGAGTCTACACAGCCTATCTAGAGATACTAAGGAAGGCCTACTCTCCCTCTCCCAACACAATCAGTCTCAAAAAGTTCTCAGGATATGGCTGGCCCCACCCTTTCCCTCTCACCATATTTGCACCCTGTGTGACAGAGTTGACATGGGCCTTGTGCTCAATTACACCATTGCCATAAGTTCACATGACGAAGCTTCCACTGACCTGAAAGTTTCTGTTAACCTATGTTCACAAATCAACCCTAGTTCTTACAATCTTTTCATTCCTCTCTTCCTGAGTGGTCCATGAGCCCTGTGTGGGTGAGTTTTAGTAAAGGATTCCTATCCAAGGACACACACTCTGCAGTTTTTTATTCTCTAAAACTTAGCCAGTTGTGGCCTTCTGTGTACATTGCACTCTGTTGTGTAGGGAAGCTTCACTGGTGAGAGTTGAGGGATGCACCAGTGTTCTTTCTACGCCTTGTTCTAATATGTTCCATGAGCTTTATGTGTAGATGTTTCACAGTGGATATCTCGCCTAGGGCTGGGCATCTCTCAGATGTATATTCCCAGACTCTGACCAGTTATGGAACTCTGCAGTAGCCTCCATCTGCTGCAAAAAGAAGCTTCTTTGACTAGTGGTGTACTGTATGCTTATCTATAAATACAAGTATCCATATTTAGCATGTTGTAAGAAAGTTCATTTGTCTTGAGATATGACAGAGATGAGTTTTCTCTAGGATATATGACCCCTCCAGCCATGTATATTTGGCTATAATTACAGTGCCACCCATGAGTTCACTCCCACTGAGATGACTTTAAGTCAGTCAGATAGGTTTTGATTACCCTCCAGATAGCAGTGCCCCTACTGCACCAATAGAAATAGGTTACTGTGCCAGTCCTTATGTTTATACAGCCTTAGGACTGCATTGGACCATTGATTGATTTTTCTCCTTTAGCAGCTTACATAGTATCCTGTAGAACAACAAGAGCTACTCTTCAGGGAAAAGGCTTCCAGGTCAGTTCCTGCTCCACTGTTTCAAGTCCTGTGTCAAATTTATGACCTGTCTTCAGCAGTAAGGTCTTACCTTCAAGTTCTTGGAGATAACAAAGGCTCAGGCAATATCTTCCATTATTTAGGGAGTCGCTTGTACTACTCTGACTAACCATTCTAAAGGAGCACTCTCCTGTCTGACACTATGTTCTTTGTCATACAGCACCATACGTGTATTTCTCAAGGGGATCCCACACCAACAAAATTCCCTCTCTCTGTACTACCCATGATCCATTCATCTCTCCTCTCTCTCAAACTTCAGCGTGCCAGCTCCCTCCCCAGTTCAAATGCTCCCATTATTCCCACCCCCCATTCCACTTCTCCTGAGTTCCCTCCTCTCCCACTTCCATGGTCCCCTGCATGTTCCTCCCTCCCCTCTGCCAGCCAAACTCTCCCACTTTCCCCACCACCCCTAGTAACACCTGTTTCCTACTATCCTTCTAATTTGAGCTCTTTCTGTTTACCTCCATGTTTCTTTTCCAGTTTCCTGCGTCAAGCTGTTACATCAGGATATACACTTACATATAAGGAATTGGTATTACAATCCTCAAATCAGGGCAAACATGTCACTTGCTTTTCTGAGTTTGTGTTATTTCATCTAGTATAACAGTCTCTAAATGGATGGAACCATCCATTTACCTGCAAACTTCATAATTTCATCTTTTCTAACTGTCAACTTGAACTGTTTTGTGTGAATACATGATGTTTTCATTATGTTTGTCAGTTGAGGGACATTTAGATTATTTCCATTTCTTAGCTACTATGAAAAGAGAAGCAACAAACATAGATGTACATGTATCTTTACAATAGGATGAGTTCTTTGGGTATATGCCAAGGAGTGATATAACCAGGTCATTCAGTAGATTCATTTTTACTTTTTAAAATAGTTCTCCACACTGCTTTCCATAGTAGTTGCACAAGTTTGCATTTTCACCAGCAGTGAATGAATGTTCCCTTTTCTCCATATCCTCACCAGCACTTGGTGTCTTTTGTTCTCTTGTTCTTAGGCAGTCTAACTGGGGTAAGATGGAAACTTAAAGTGTTTTTTTTTTCTGCATTTCCCTAATTACAAAGGGTCTTGAGCACTTTTAAAGGTGTATCTTAGCCATTTTTGTTTCTTCATTTGAGAACTCTATATTCAAATCTATAACCTATCTTTTTATTTAGGTTATTTTTTTATGTTTATTCATTTTTTGAATGTTTTGTATATTTTGGATATCAATCCTCTGTCAAGTGCGTGGCATGTAAAGATATTCTCCCACTCACTGGGCTTCCTCTTCATTTCCTTGGTTATTTTTGGCACAAAATTTTGTAGCTTAATGGGGTCTCACTTATTGATTGTGGACTTTCATGCCTGAACAGCTGATGTCTGACTTAGAAAATCCTTTCCTACACCTATATCTTGTAGGGTACTGGCTATGTTTTCTTCTAGCAGTTTCAGGGTTTCAGGTTTTACATTGAGGTCTTTGATCCATTTGGAGTTGACTTTTTTACATGGTGAAAGATAAGAGTACAATTTTATTCTTCTACAAGTGCAGATCCAATTTTGTCAGTACCATCTTTTGAAAATGCTGTCTTTCCTCCATTGTTTGTTCTTTGAACCTCTGTCAAATATGAGGTGACTGAAATTCTATGTACTCTTGTTTGGGTCTTCAGTTGTGTTCCATTGATCTACGTGTCTATTTTTGTGCCAGTACCATGCAGTTTTTATGACTATAGCTCTGTAAAATTATCTGAGATCTGATATGGTGATCTGCCCAGCATTGATCTTTTTGCCCAAGATTTCTTTGATATTTGTGGTCTTTTCTGAGTCCATATGAATTTGAGGATTACTTTTTTTTCTAGTCTGTAAAGAATGTCATGGGTATTTAAATTGGCAGTTAATTGAATCTATAGATTGGTTTTAATAAGATGGTCATTTTCACAGTAGTAATTTTACCAAACCATGAGTATTGAAGGTCCACCCATCTCCTGGTCTCTTGTTCTATCTCTCTCTTTAAAGATTTGAAATTTTCATTGTAGAGCTCTTAATGTCTTTGATTAGGTTTACCCTAAATATTTTTGAGATTATGTTGAATGGGAGGGTTTACTTGAATACTTTTTTCGAAAAAAAACTGTATTATTTTTATTTTATGTGTATGAGTGTATTGCCTACATGTATGTAAGTGCACAAATGTCATGCAATGCCCAGGAGGTCAGAAGAGGGGTTTATATTCCCCTGGAACTGGAGCTAAGGATGGTTGTTAGACATCATTTGGGTGCTGGGAATCAAACCTGGGTCCTCTGCAAGAGCAGCCAGTGCTCTTAACCACTGAGCCATATCTCCAATCCCCTTGAATGTTTTTTCTGATTCTTTGTTATTGGTATATAAAAAGGTTACTGATTTTTGTAATTTTATTTTGTATCCTGCCACTTTACTGAAAGTATTAATCATTTCTAGTAGTTTTCTGGTAGAATCTGTGGGATGTCTTACATACAACACCATATTATCTGCAAGAGGAATAATTTTACCTCTGCTTTTGCAAATAGTACTCCTTTAATTTCTTTCTCTTTTCTTATTGCTCTTGCAAAAATTTCAAGCATTATGTTGAAAACGAGTGGAGATAGTGGGCAGCCTTGTATGGTTGCTGATTTTAATCTGAGTGCTTCCAGTTTTTCTCCATTTAGAATGATGTTGTCCATGGGTTTGGTGTATATAGCTTTAATCCTGTTGAACTATGTTCCTTCGAATCCAATTCCCCCCAGGACTTTTAAACATGAATGCATGTTGTATTTTGTCAAAGGCCTTTTCAGCATCTATTGAGATGATCATGCAACTTTTGTCTTTAAGTCCATTTATATGTTTTATTGCATTTATTGACCTACATATAATGAACCATCCCTGCATCTCTGGAGTAAAGCCACCTTGACTGTGGTGGATGATCATTTTGATATGTGTCTGTATGTGGTTTGCAAGTATTTTCTTGAAAATCTCTGCATTTGTGTTCACTGAGGATATGGGTCTATAGTTTTCTTTTATTGTTGTCTTTACCTTGTTTTGACAAGAGAGTGATACTGGCTTAATAGAAGGAGTTTGGGGTTTCTCCCTCTGTTTCTAGCTTTTTGAATAATTTTAGGAAATATTGGTTGTAGATCTTCTTTGAATGTCTGGTAGAATTCCATTTTGAATCCATCTGGACATGGGAATTTTTCATTGGGAGGTTTTTTGTATTACTGATTCAATTTCCTTATTCATTATTGGTCTGATTAAGTGGTTGATCTCTTTAGTGGTTTCCATGAGCTTAGAAATTCATCCCTGTCTTTTAGATTTTCAAATTTAATTGAGTATAGGTTTTAAAATTATTCCCTTATAATGTTCTGAATTTGGGGGGATTTGTTGTGATGTTTTCCCTTTGTCTTTGATTTTGTTGATTTAGATTTGCTCTTTCTTTCTTTGGGTTAACTGGAATAAGGGTCTGCCTATATTATTTAGTTCTTTAAAGAACCAGCTCTTAGATTCATTGATTCGTTGTATTGTTTCTTTGTTTCTATTTCATTAACTTCTGGTCTGATTTTTGTTACTTCTTTTCATCTACTAGGTTTTGGATTGGTTTGTTATTGATGTTTCAGTTTCTTGAGTTGTATTGTTAAGTCATTTATATGCGCTCTTTCTGATTTTTTAATGTTAGGCACTTAGAACTATGAATTGATTTTAAAGTGTCCCTGAGGTTTTATTGTGTTGTATTCCCATTAGCATTTAGTTTCAGAAATGCTTGTATTTCTTAATTACTTTTTTTGACACTTTCACCATTCAGGAGTGTGTTGTTTAATCTCCATGAGATCATGTAGTTACTGGAGCTTCTTTTGTTGCTGACTATAAGCATTAAGCTTAAAGCACTGTGGTCTTATAGCATGTATGGAAATATTTCAAATTTGTGTTTGTTGAGGTTTGTTTTTTTGTCCCATAATGTGGTCAGTTTTAGAGAATCTTGTATGGATTGGTGAATAGAAAGTGAACAAGTTGGTGCTTGGGTATAATATTCTGTTGCTACCTTTTAGGTCGATTTGATGTCTGATGTCATTTAATTCAGATGTTTCTCTATTCTTTTGCCAGTTGACCTATTAGAGGTAGTTGGGTACTGAAGTTAGCTATTACTGTGTTGGGGTTAATCTGTGTTTTATAGTGATGTAATGCTGTTTTTATGAAATAGGGTGGATCAGAATTTGGTGCATATATGCTCATAACTGTAATATTTTCTTGGTCAATTGTTCCTTTAATTAGAATGATGTGATCATCTTTATCTCTTCTTATTAGTTTTAACTTGAAGTCTACTTTGTCAGATATTAAAATTGCAACACCTGCTTGCTTCTTAGTGTCATTTTCTTAGAACATTTTTTTCCATCCTTTCATCCTAAAGGAGTGTCTATCCTTGAAGTTCAAATGAGTTTCTTGAAGAAAACAAAAAGATGGATTTTCTTTCTTAATCCACATAAGCCTATGCCTTTTGACCTGGGGGTTGAGGCCATTGATAATTAGATTTATTATTGAAAGATGTGTATTGGTTACTGTCATTTAAATTGGCTCATGTCCTTGACCCTATTTTGTGTTTCTGTAATTATACCTTCTTTTTTTCCCTTCTGTAACTTCATGGGTATACTCATTCCCATCTTGGACCTTTGTATTGCTTTTGGGAGCCTGGGAGCCTGAGGCTCAGCATGTTGGTAGACTGAGTCTCAGCTGCCTCTCAAAACTGCTGACAGACCTAAGCTGGCAACTTTCCATTCTGCCTGCAGCCTTGGCACAAAACCTTGGCTTGGCTCGCAGCCGGGGCTCACAACCTTGGCCCACAACCTTGGCTCACAGCCCAGGCCAGTAGCCTGCAGCCTTGCTCTAGTTTAGGTGAATAGCTCTGTTCTTGGTTAATCAGTAGATTCCTCCCTTAAAGTACATCAGGACCCCTGTGTTCTGACTGATGTGATTATTCATTCCTTGCTCCCTTGTTTTCATTCACTATTTAACCCCATGCTTGAGCTGCAATAAGCAAGACTTGATCAGAAACCTGTCTTGTCTCCATTTCTCTTGTCTCTTGCCCTGTCCCATATACATCCCCACTCCCCAATCCAGGTACCCCGTTGCAGACCCCGCGGGCCGGGGCAGCTGCTTCCAGTGTTCTCTATAGGGTTAGTTTGGTGGACGTGAATCCTTTCAGTCTTTTCATGTCATGGGAAATTTTCCATTCCCCTTTTACTATGATAGACAGTTTTTCTTGATAAAGTATTTAGGGTTGGAATACACGGTAGTTTAGATCTGGGATTACTTTGGCCCAGGCTTTTCTAACTTTCATAGTTCGCATTGAAAAGTCAGCTGTAGTTCCAATGGGTTTTTGTTAATATGTAACTTATTTTTCTCTAGTAGCTTGCAGTAACCTCTCTTTATTTCTGTGCTTTTAATGTTTTTTCTATGATATGCCTTGGGGAGTCTCTGTTCTGGTTAGGTGTAATTTTTGTTCTATGTGCTTCTTTAGTCTATATAGGAAAGTCTTTCTTTAATTTAGGGAAATTTTCTTCTATAATTCTGTTGATGATATGGTCAATGCCATTGGCCTGATATTCTTCTTCTTCCCGTATGCCAATGATTCACAGATTTGGTATTTCATGTTATCCCACATTTCTTGCATATTCCATTTCTGTGTTTCTTTAAATTTTGCATAGTCTTTGATTAAAGAGTCCAGATCTTCCACTTTGTCATCCAGCCATGATATTCTGTTTTCTGTTTCATTCATTGGCTTATTGGCTTTTTCAATTCCATATTTCTTTTGGTTTGGGTTTTCTTCAATATTTCTATCTCTTTTGTGAATTCACTTTTCAACTCCTGAATTGTTTTTGATATTTCCTTAAGCTGCAATTTTGTATAGTATTGAGCTTCTTTCACAATTTTATGCCTATCCTCTTTAATTTTTCTGAGTTGTCTGCATTTTCTTTTAATTCTTTGATCATGTTTATAATTATTCTCCTAAATCCTGCATCATGTGGTTCCTTGTGTTTTTCTCATTGTAGTACACTTCTGTAGCACTGGTGGATTGGGGGGTCATATTATCTTGTTTTTTCATAGTATGTGTGCTTTTGCATTGCTGTTTGGGCATATTGTTTTCTTTTGTTGGCTGTTTTATAATAGGAAATTCTAGTCTTCCTCTGTTTATTTGAGTTTTCATTCTGTTTATACTGTTGATGTAGCTGGGTTGCTTTTTGGTCAGGTATGACAGGCTAGTTGTTGTGTGCTTCATTTTCTCACAGGGTATCAGACTGGTCTATGTAGTAGGCAGGCAGAAAGTGTAGAATGCTGATCTCAGGAATCCAAGGCATGTTGAGATCGGGGCCAGCCTCAGGAGAAGCTATCAAACTAGCAGGGAAGAAAGCTGGTCTCCAGAATCCAAGGCAAGATGGGGGTGGGGAAAGCCATGGTAGAAAGCTGGTCTTGGAAATACAAAGGCAAGGTGTGGTGGGGACAGCTTGTAAATGATCTAACAAACTAGACTGGAAAATTGAGTTGGTCTGAGTGCAAGGTATCAGGACACAGTGGGAGGGTCTGGACTAAGAGAGTAGTCCAGAGATCCTAGGCACAGTGAGAAAAAGTGGGCCTGTGCCCAAGATTAGAAGGGAAACAATCCTGTTGGGGTTGGGGAAATTGGAGTTGCTCAGGCTGTATGGGATTCAAGTCTTAGTCTTAGAGGATAATTTTGATATAAATTGATACAATTAATTAGTATAATCTTTATAAGCTTTTCTTTTTTACTTTTATTTTAAGATATTTCTTTTTTAAAAATATTTTATTATTTTTATTTTATGTGTATGAGTGTAATTTCCTGCATGATATTTCATATTTTCTAATTGATTTGCCTAGAATATCTTAATATATTTAGAATATTTACAGTGTATGTTTCTTTTTTGTTTTGTTTTTATTGATTTTTGTGTACTTCATACAGAATATCTCAATCAATCTTAATCATCTTTATACACCTATCCCCAGGAGCACCCTCCCATAGCAGCCCCTCCCCCCCACTGGAACCCATATACTCTATCATCCCTATTAAGGCCCACTGGTGTCAGAATACAGTATATGTTTCTTAACGTTCAAATATCTCTCACAGTGTGCCATTTTTATTTTTAAATTTTTCCTTAAACGTTTCATTGATATTTTGAAAATATGTTGTTATAGACAAATCTGTCAATTATTTTAAATTTTATTTGATGGTTTCTTTTACATATTTCTGATTGTTGCTTTATAGTACATGATAATCAATGGAATCTCTAAGTCATAATGTGGAAAGTTGTTTAAACTTTTTCACATGCATCTATTGCCAAATTTCCTTTAAGTGATTTGGTCATAATTAGAAATCTGGGGGCAGGAAAGATAGTTCATCAGCTAAGAGCACTTGCTGTTTTTCAATAGATTCAAATCTCAGAACCCTCATGGTAGCTAACCATCTGTAGCTTCACTTCCAGGGTATCCAATATCCTCCTCTCTCCTCCACTGGCATTGCACAACATGCAGTCAATACACACATACACATAAAATAAAAATTAACTTTTTTTGAGAAAAGGTCTCCCTGTAGCCCCCGCTGGCCTGGAGCTTGCTGTGTAGACCAGGCTGTCCTTGAACACACAGGGATTTGCCTGTCTCTGCATCACAAGTGCTGGGATTAAAGGCGTGTGCCACCACGCCTGACAAAAATTGACTTTTAATAAGACTTTAGAAAGAAATTTCTCCCAAAGTCCCCAAATTATGTCAATATTACTTATATCAATATTTAAATGATATATCAAATTTTAATTATATCAAAATTTAAATGATGAAATTGAACTTTAGGATACTTGTGAGATTTTTGTCAAATTATATATCAGAGCCATGCTTGCTTTAGTAATAAACTGTGTTTTTTAATACTCTGCATTTCGGTAATATAAATATGTAAAATATCATTTTTGAAGGCTTACATTAAATTAGTCATAGAACTATTATCATGGGTTTTGGTTTATTTTGCTTATTCAGCTCTAGAATTATTTCTATTTATCTTTTATCTGGGATTTTTCCATTCACCCAATAATTAAACTTTAAGGTAATATTTTTGGCTACCTATATGATGTGTTACATATATAATTTGTTATACAAATAAATATATTGATAGAATAAATATTTTGTGTATTTCTTCACAGTTTATATCCATGCACCACTTCTCGGTCTTACAATATATCTGCTCACACTTCTGAGACAGTATGTGAGCCTTCAGAGGAGGGGTGTAATATAGATGTCCTATTTAGGACTGCTGAAGTTTCTTAATCTCTGCACATTCACCAGATGAGAGTCTCTCTGCTTCAAGAAGGTTCTGTGGTGAGAGTTGATGCATACATTAATTCATGGGTACAACAATAGGTCATTAGGACATAGCTTAATGCTATGTGTATTTATCAGAATGATAGTAGTAGGTTCTCTGCTACAGCTTATTGTTGGGCTTCT
Organism: Nannospalax galili; assembly: GCF_000622305.1. Taxonomy (NCBI): domain Eukaryota; kingdom Metazoa; phylum Chordata; class Mammalia; order Rodentia; family Spalacidae; genus Nannospalax; species Nannospalax galili. Next base: position 2,412,691 of record NW_008351466.1, on the reverse strand, counting down.
CTGTTATGCAAGTAGAAGTCTCTTCACGTCCGGATAGCTCACGAGCTCGGAAACCATGTGCTGCAGATTCCTTCATAGCAGAGTGCCTTCCTGGCATCCTCCCTGACTCTTCTTTAAAGTGCTCGCCACAAATACATGCCCTCTGGCACAGGAGCTACCAGTTTTTAATCAGGCGTTGTCTGATAGCCTGATAGAAGCCCACCGCCCTATGTAAATGAGGCATCCTAAAAGTACCTATCAGCTAAGACTTCTTCTGCTGTCTCTACACTATAAATAGTCCTAGTTTTACCCCAATAAAGTTGGAGCTGGATCACCTCACTTAGACTTGGAGCTGGATCACTTAGACTTGGAGCTGGAGCTGAATCACTGAGATCTGAGCTGAGTCACTTGTCTTGAGCTGTAACGCTAAATCCTGCGATCCAGTCTCCCCGGGGAGCGCTATTCCTCCATTATTGGTCCACGGATACCCCAGCTTTTGCTGCCTCCGTGCCTCTTCCCTGTGGAGTTCACTGGCCAGGAACTCCGCAATCCTGAGGAAGGGTACAAGGGTGTAATAGAGGTGGGATTCCGACTAGATAATAATCTAGTAGCAGAGGAAGCTCTCCGCTCCAGAGAAGTGTGTAGCTATCAGCTACAGCCAGCATCAGAGAAGTCTGCACACCTGCCGTCTGCAGAGAGGCGCGGCCGGCCAGGCCTGCGGCTAGCCAGTGGGACCAGAACCACGGCGGGACAGTGCACGCACACCTGACCCTGGGCCACATCCAGAGTGCAGGTGCACTCCCCACATCGCTTGCGGCCAGACTCACTCTGGGACTAGCCAGGTGTGGAGGAGACCCCAGGGTGCCCGCACACACCACGCCGGGGGTCCAGTGACCCGCCCCATAGCTTATGATCTGCCTAGCCACAGGTTCTTAGTACTGATAACATTGTCAGGTATGTACGTCATCTTGTGAAGCAGGTCTTTAATCAGAAAGTCATTGGTTACTTCCATAACTTTCATGGCACTACAGTACCAGTGGGCATATCTTGGCAAGCCAGTCATTGTTTTAGCTTGCAAGCTTCACAGCTGGATAATGATTACTTTTCTCTTTTGGTAGTTATGCACATCACCTTCCAGCGCTTTGTAAGTAAGCCAACAGAGATGAAATTTCTAGATAAGCACCAGCTTGATTTCTGCTTTTTTTCTTATATGACACACATATGTAGTGTCTTCCAAAATAGAATTCTTCTGTAAATTCATAGTGGGTAATTAAGAGCAATGGCAATAACCAGAATTGTTTGAGTATCTATAGGACCCCCTCCCTTGATTGACAGCTCTAAAATATGATTGCATTCCTGTTTGGGGACTTCTTCTTTGCCAGCATGTGGTATCAAGTAAGCACAAAATCCTCCCATTATAGGATGACTCCATGAAACA
>NW_008351466.1:2407162-2411233 GCF_000622305.1 Nannospalax galili | reverse complement strand
TATATATATGTATGTATATGGAAGTTTCTGATTTAGAATGTTTCCATATGACTTTGGCCTTCAACATTATCTCCCCCCATGCTTTCTACTCTACCCTGCACTCTTATTCAATAACCCATTTAACCCTTGCTATTCCATTATTCCCCTTTCCCCTTCATATCACTGTGCTCTATCACCCCTCCTATGAAGTCCCTCCATGACCCCGTACTAGTTGCCTTATCTGTATTATTTTAAACCGAACTATCCCCTAGTATAAAAAATGAATCATTCAAAACATAACACAGTGTAGACTACAAATTTGATATCAAAATCTAAGTTTATCATACCCTAATGAAAGAGTTACATATCAATAAACATTTTATTTAGAATACTTATCATATATAGCATAATTTCAGCATATTTTTTAGATGTCAGCCTAGACAAGGACTTTATGACATAAATATAATGTGAAAACATCGTTTATTTTTAATTTTTTAGACTTTATTTTCTTTAATATTATTGTATGTGGCTGTGTGTGTGTGATGTGTTTTAGGAGATGTGCACATGCCAGTGTATGTGTGGAAGTCAGAAGACAATATTTTGGAGTTAGTTCTCTCTTTCCAACTTTGTTTGTGTTCTGGAGATTGAACTCAGCTTAATAGGCATAGGTAGAAACTGCTTTAGTCACTCGGACCTCTCGCTGACTTGGAATATTTTACTATGTTGCTATCAAATACAGTTATTTGGCTGCTCAGGGCTCTTCGGTATGGGGGGGATACTTTAAAAGGACTGATAAACAATATTTTCATCATTTATCTGTGCTTCTTTTTGTTTGAAGAGAGGAGATGAGAGAGAGAATTGGCTGTGAAAGCAAATATTGTTTCATTGCATTATACAAGATTGCTGAAAACACATGAATAATTTGATGCATTACATTAAAGGCACCAAGTCGTCTATGAACCTTGACCACCCATATTTCCTTTTTGAACATTATATTCTCTCACTGAAAAATGTGAGTTAATGTTTATAAAACTATACTTATTGTGTATGCAAAAATTCTGAGACAAGACATGCAAGATACTTAAATAGCATATAATATCAATTTTCAATGGAACTTGTCTTTGATGAAAATAAAATTAACCAAATACACCAACATGCAATAGAACTGACATGTTCAAACACTGATGATTTAGTTCCACTATTTTCTATGCAGTGAAAAGGAGCCAAGGTATTTTTTGATCTAAGTGTGATATGGAAGCCATGGGGCTGTAGGTTTTTGTTTTGTTTTGTTTTTGTATTTTATTTTTCAAGAGTTTCTTACCACAGACTGGAATGAAACTCACTCTGTAAACCCTGGCTGGCCTTGAGATCATGATCCTCTTTCATTAGCCTTCTGAGTAATGGTGATAGTACAGGCATGAGCCAACTTGTCTAGATTTAATTTTTTTATTATTCTTACTGATTCTTTGAGAATTTCGTACAATGTATTTGACCATATTCAGACCTCTGATACATCTCCAACCACTCCTTACTACATCTTCCTACTTTATGTCCTCTAACACTACTTGTGCAGAGGCCTATGAAGCCAAATTTGTGTCTTCAAAATGGTCTTAGATGGGGGTACTTTCTTTTTTTTTTTTTTTTAAGACACGGTCTCCCTGTAGCCCCAGCTGTCCTGGAACTTACTATGTAGACCAGCCTGGCCTTGAACTCACAGAGATATGCCTGCCTCTGCCTCTAACGCCTGGTGAACTTATCAGTCATCACAACCTTAAAAAAACTGAATCTCCATCTCCCAGCAACTATCAATTGTCAATAGAGCCTCAGCTGTAGGTGGAGTGTCTTGCCCACCTCTCCCAGTCATGAGGGATTTTGTCTGGCTTGGGCCTGCACAGGTCCTGTGCATCTTGTTACAAGCGTGGTGGTTCATGTGTGCAACTTCCATGTTGTGTCCAGACAACACAGTTTCCTTGTATTTGTTCATCACATCTCCTCTCATAAACTTTCCTGCCCCTTATTCTGTAATGATTTCTGGGTGTCACATAGATTTCCCATTTAGGACTCAATACTCAGCAGTCTCATTCCCTGAACATTGATCAGTTGTAGGTCTCAGCTTGAAGAAGAAGCCTCTCTGCTGAGAGTTGAGAGTTGCACTAATCTACGGGTATAAAAATAAGTAATTACAAAAATAATTAGCTAGCAGTGGATTTCATACTATGCCCATTTAGCCGAATAATAGTAGAAGGTTCTCCCCTGTGGCTTGAAATCTGTTTAGACACAGGATCTTGGCCCTAATATCAGTACCACATATGGGCTTCATCTTATTAAGCTCACTTTAAATCAAACTGGAAGATGGTTGATTAATCACAGATTAGTGCCATTATTACATCAATAGGAACATACTGCCAGGCATGAAACAAGCAGATGTAGATATTGTAATCTATGACTAAACAAACTTCAAACTAAAACCAGCCAGAAGAGACAGTGAAGGACACTTCTACTCACTAAAGGAAAAATCTACTGAGAGTATTATAATCCTAAACATTCATGCACCAAACAGAATGGCACCAGATTTCATAAAAGACACACTGTTACATCTAAAATCATAGATTGTGTCCCACACAGTGGTAGTGGGAGATTTCAATATCCCACTCTCATCCATAGGCAGGTCACAGAGAAAAGAAAACTAAATAAAGGAAACCTGAAGATAACTGACATCATAAACCAAATGTATCTAATAAGCTTTTACAGAACATTCTTCCAAAACAGTAAAGAATACACTTTCTTTACAGGAGCCCATGAAACTTTCTTCAAAATCAACCACATATTAGGACCCAAAACAATTCTCAACAAATTTAGGAAAACTAAGATAACATCCTGTCTTCTATCAGGCCACATTATCAATGACACTAGAAATGGGAAAATGCACACAAACTAGTGGAAATCAAACAGCACACTACTGAATAAACAATGGATCAAGGGAAAATCCAGAAAAAAAAATGAAAATTACTAGAATAGAAAATGAAAGCACTATATACCAATGTCTTTGGAACACAGTAAAGGCAGTACTAAGACTAAAGTTTATAACAGTAAGTTCCTATATCAGAAAAACTGCCTGACTCACTGGTATGAGGTGCCCAAACCCGGCCCACCCATTACCTTGCTTTGAGAGCATTTCTAGTCACTTCCACTACCCTAGTCCTCAGGCCTTCCCACCTGGCTAGTAGGGGATCTGTTTATTCTGTTCCCATCCCATCTCCTTGGGCCTTGAACCTGTCACTCTGAGGCTGCCTTGAGAGTGTCTGACATACCAGATTGAGTTTCCTAACCACACATCTCTAATCACTCCATCTGCTACAGGGATCAGGCCTTCCCTGCTGTCTAGTAGGGGCTGGCCCAGTCTGTTCCAATGTGCTTACCTTGGGCCTTGGCTCAATCCTACTGACACAGCCTGAGAACACTTGACTAGCCTGGGCTATTTCACCCTCCCAGAGCGTTCTGGACTAGCCAGCCTGGATCCATCAAGTCACTCTAACACAAAATTGAAAGAGAGAACCTGAACCCCAGACCAACAAACATTTCATACCTAATCAGAAAGCAACGAAGTTACATCAATAATACAAACAGAATCAAACACCAATTAAAAAAGGAGTAGCTCCTAGCCTGCACTACTATCCTCAGGCCTCTTGGGGTAAGTCTATAGCGCAGCTCTCCGCGCCGGGACTCCCTAAGCCACATTCACCCTTCCATCCCCCCCCTCGCCGTTCTATACTCTTAGTTTGGGCCCTGCGCCATTCCTAGTCTTGGGGCCCCAGACACCTGGGGAACCAATACTGCTTCCTGATCCTTCTCACCTGCCTGCACTACCTGCAGATCTCCGTGCCGGGATTCCCTAAGTGACATTCACCCTTTCATCCGCGCCTCGCCATTCTATACTCCTAGTTTGGGCCCTGTGCCATTCCTAGTCTTGGGGCCCCAGACACCTGGGGAACCAATACTGCTTCCTGACCCTTCTCACCCAGAGCAACCCAGTCCCTTTCTTGGGCTCCAGGAGCACCGCTTCTGGTCCTGGCCCTGCCCTCATCCCCCTCT
>NW_008351466.1:2401898-2402226 GCF_000622305.1 Nannospalax galili | reverse complement strand
AGCCAAGGAGACCCCACCAGATGGACTTGAACCAGTGTCCAGTCTATAAAGAGGAGGGTCAACACGGAGGAATCATTTCCTCCATGTTTCCAAGAGAAGCTAACAATGGTCGAGCAGGACTTTGACCTATCCTCACATAGAAGGAGCTGGTAAACGAAAGGAGCCAGGGCCTCCTCCCAACCCCATGGGACCCCTGAGGAACAAATCCTCTAACGACCTCAAGAGTAAAAACAAATCAGTTTATCTGGTCCAATTGTATGTCCTTAAACACCCAAAAGGGAAGTATAACCAAAGATTAAAGGGGCCAACATAATATCATAAGAGCATA
>NW_008351466.1:2393382-2401342 GCF_000622305.1 Nannospalax galili | reverse complement strand
CTTATAGGGTTTATACTGAGTACAATATTGTATAACTGTAATAATTCAACTGTAAACCTAAAAATTTACAGCCAATTTTGAAAGAAATGCATCCTACCTCAGGAAACCGTTATTGAATATGTCAATTGTGTTGTAATGATATGCTTCTTCTAAGTATGTTGTTATTAAATAAATAATTTTTAAAAATAAAAAAGGAGTAATTTCATACCAGAATCACAAGCAGCAAAAGTAATCCACATTTCCAAACTACATTTAAAATGTACAAATAATATGAAAAAACAAAATAATATGTCTCCACCAAGCCCGACCAGTCCTACAGAAGTGTCCTACCGTGAGAATGACCTAGAGAAACCACAGGGCACAGAATTTAAAAGAACAGTTATAAACATTATTGAAGAATTCAATAAATTTTAAAGAAAAAAACAACTCAAAGAACACAAAAAGGATGAGATTAACTGTTGAATAAATCTCAAGAAAATTCAAATATGCAAATTAATGAAATGACAAAGACAGTTCAGGATTTGAAAAAGATAGAAATATTGAACAAAACTCCAGCTGAAATGAAGATGGAACTGAAAAACTTAATCCAATTTGAAACAACAGGATAAAAATCTCACCAATAGAATGAAAAAAGGGAAAATGGAATATCAAGACTGAGTGATAAAGTTGATTAAGTCAACTGCTTAAGCAAAGAATATGAGAAATTAAAAAAACACAGGAATGGAATACTGAGGAAATGTGAGACAACATGAAACAACCAAATCTACGTATTATAGGCATACAGGAAGGAGAAGAAAATCAAACCAATGACATTGAACAGATCTTCATTTAGGGTTAGAGAAGAAAAATACCCTAAATTAAGGAAAGATATACCTATAGAGATTCAAGAATCACAGAAAACACCATTAAGACATCATCAGAATAGAAAGTCCCCCTAACATATCATAGTAAAAACATTGAATGTACAGAACAAAGAGAGAGTACTGAAATCTGCTAGAGAAAACAAGTTTCATATAAAATGAAACCCATCAGAATAATAGCTGACTTTTCAATGAAAACTATGAAAGCCAGAAGAGCCTGGAACAAAGTACTCCCCATTCTAAACAACCATGGATGCCAACCCCAAATACATTATCCAGCAAAACTGTGCTGCCAAAATTGGATTGCCACATGTGTAAGACTGAAATAAGATCCCTATGTATCAACCTGCAGAAAAGTCAACACAAAATGTATCAAAGACCTATATGTGAAGCTTGAAACACTGAAACTATTAGAAGAAAATGCCCAGTCCCTAAAAGATAGGAATGTAGGAAAGGACTTCCTAAATTAGACATCAGTCACTCAGGAAATAAGCTGAATCATCCACAAATGGGATCACATTAAACTAAAAAGATTCTGTACAGCAAAGGAAACAAACAAGCGAGTAAAGAGGAAGCCTACAGAGTGGGAGAAAATCTTCACCAGATACACATGTGACAGAAGATTAATATCAAGAATATAGAAAGATCTCCAAAGACAAATAATCAGGAAAACAAATGACACAATTAAAAGATGGGTTATGGATTTGAAGAGAGAGCTCTCAAAAGAAGGAATAACAGTGGTTAAGAAACACCTTCAAACATGTTCAATATCCATAGTAATTATGGAATTGCAAATCAAAACCATTATAAGATTTCATCTAACCCCAGTCAAAATTGCTAAGATTAGGAGAAAAATGTCACCAAATGCAGATGTGGATGAGGGAAAAGAGGAACCTGCATTCCCTGCTGATTGGGAACCACTGTGGAAATAAGTATAGAGAACTCTTGAAAAACTAAAAATAAATCTACCATATGATCCAGCCATACTACTCCATGGTCTATACTCAACCAACTCATTCTTTTACAGAGATACTTGCATGGCATGTTTATTGATGCTCTTTCCACAACAACTAAAAAAATGGCAACAACCTAAACATACCACAACTGATGAATGGATAATCAAAATGTGTTATATTTACACAATGGAGTTCTACTCAGCAGTAAAGAACGACAAAATCATGAAATTTTCAGGTAAATGGATGGAACTAGAAACTGTTATACTAATTGAAGTCACACAGACTCAGAAAAACAAACTATATGTGGTCTCTTTAATCCATATGGCTCTTAGCTCTAAATCCCTAAATGTAAGTATGCATCATGATGTAACCACAAGAGTTAGGAAAGTAGAAATGAGCCATGGGAACAAAAGAGAGAAAGGAGCATGAGAAAGGGGGATAGTAGTAGTCAGGTGTTATTAGGAAGGAAATGGGGAAAGAGGGGTAGTTTAACAGGGGAAGGAGCAGGGAGGATGATACTGGGTAGTGAGTGGAGAGACAAATATTGCTTAGATGGTATTAAAAACCTGAGGGATATGTATTAATTCAAAATTGTACTGAAAAACACACATACAGAAAATATATTTGTAGATGTGCATAGATAAAGGCACACAGTGATGGGTAGGAGAAACTTCCCTTTGAGTTGTTGGTCAAGGTAGTCCAAGAGACTCCCTAAATAACACAGACTATTTCCACAGACCTTGATTGGCACCCAGAACTTGAAGTTAAGACTCTATTGCTGAAGACAAGCCACAGTTCAGGCTCAGCACTTGAAGCAATTAAGCTCGACATGACCAGAAATTCTCTTCAATGAAGACAAACTTTCATGGTATCAGAGGATTCTATACCAGCTGCCAAAGGAGAAAAACCAATCAGTGTTCCTACCCAGTCATGAAGGCTAATTAAACACCAATGACTGGGCCAGAAAACCATTGTGATTAGTGCAGTAGTGGATCTTTTACCTTGGGGGTAATCAACAGCTCTCTAACTGGAATTAAGACCCACTCAGTGGGAGGAAACTCATGGCTATAATCATAGCCAAATACAAATGGTTGGAGAAAGCATAGATCCTAGAGAAAACCCTTTTACCACATCCCTAGACCAATGTAATTTCTTACTTTATTCTCAATATTCATCCTCCTATTTACAGACAACTGGACCTTTCACCCATCATCAAAAAAAGCTTCTTTTCTGGGTGTGTGTTCATTAAATTGGGGAAGGGCAATAATGTGAGTTGTGAAACAGGAACCAGATCTAAATGCAATCAAATTATATTGTGTGAAAACTGAAAAAATTCATTTATAAATGCAACTATCCCTGGAGAGAGCTCATATTAATAATTTAATGAAACACCTACAGTCCTTGGAAAAACTACCCAAAAAGAGTAGATGGGAATAAATAATCAAAATATGTCAGAAATTAGTGAAATAGAAAAACTATAGTCAAGGATACAAAGGGTTGGTTCTTTGAGAAGAGTAAAATGATTGAAGCAATTTTCAGTCTATCAAATTGTATGCCCTCTACTGTTTACAAAGTTTTTGCAGTGCTACAATATGTCTTTAGGGATTTAAGCCTACATGATTCAAAAGAGATGTTTGCATTGCTGGACAGCCCAGCCCCACAGCTTCCTGGAGCCAGCAGCGTTCCTGGGTAAGTTTGGCTGTGCCCACTGCGCCTTGACTCCACCAGCCCCATTCATCCTCCCAGCTCCCCCACCCCATCTCTATTCCTAGAAGAGGCATGGACCCATTTCTTGTGATGGCACTCCAGACTGCTGGACTGACCTCTTAGCCCAGAATCCCCACTGCTACCTGATCCCTTGCATCTAGACCAACCCAGTTCCTCCCTGTAGTCCCCAGGAACCCTCAGACATCTTCTTGCCCCCACCTCCCTTTGCACCTCCCTGCAGACCAGCATTTTTCCTAGGCCCTACTCCTAGGCCAGCCCAGACCTCAAATTACTGAGGCCAGTATCTTTCCTGGAGGGATCCAGACTTTAGGAGAAAACTGGAAGCATCTGATCCTCATCTGACTAGTGTCTCTGTGGGAACTCCTGAGCAGCAAGATGAAAGCAATTTGGCTACCCTAATATAAAATCAAAAGAGAGAACCTAAATCCTAGACCAACCAGCTTTTCATGCCCCAAAAGTAAACCACAAAGGTACATAAAGTTTACAAAAGGAAGCAGACCTAAACTCAACAAAGGAAGGCTTGAGTCTCACACAAGAACCAGAAACTGCCAAAGAAATCCATGTCAAAGTCACAGAGAAAAAAATAATAACATGGAAAACCAAAATAATATATTCCCACCAAGTACCAACAGTCCTCCAGAGGCATACAATGAGAAACTCCTAGAAAAAACACAGGATATGGAACTCAAAGAACACTTATAAACATGATAAAATAATTCAGTGAATTTAAAAAACACACAAAGAAATCAAAGAACTGAAAAAGGAGAGGGGTAAACTTCTGAATGAATACAGAAAAGAGAAATATTGAAGAATACTCAGGCTGAAATGAAGAAAGAAGTGAAACACTCAGTAAGCCAATTAGAAATAACAGGAGACAGCCTCACCAATAGGATGAATGAAATGGAAAACAGAATAGCAAGAGTGGAAGATAAAATGGACAAATTAGACCACTCAAGCAAAGATTATGAAAAATTTAAGAAAACACAATAATGGAATATGCAGGAATTCTGTGACACCATAAATAGACCAAACATACAAATCGTAGTCACACAGGAAGGAGAAGAATCTCAAGATAATGGTATGGACCAGATCTTCAACAGGATTGTAAAAGAAAATTTCCCAAGATTGAAGAAAGATATGCCATACAAACACAAAAGGCATATAGAACACCAAATAGGACCAGAAAAGAAACTCTCCACAGCAACTCATAGTAAAAAAACAGTAAATGTAGCAAACAAAGAGAGAATACTGAAAGCTGCAAAAGAAAAACAAGAAGTCACATACAAAGGAAAGCCCATCAGAATTACAGCTGACTTTTCAGTAAAACTATGAAAGCCAGAAGAGCTTGGACCAAAGCACTCCCAGTTTTAAATGGCCACAGATGCAAACCTAGATTACTTTACCCAGCCAAAATGTCTGTTACAGTTAAAGGGGAAAGAAAAATATTCCATGATATAAATAGGCTGAAAGGATTCATGTCCACATAACCAGCCCTTCAGAGAGTTTTTGAAGCAATACAAAGAGCTAAAGAAAGGAACAACTGTACCCAAAGGGTTACAAAAAGAAACTTAATTAAGGTATAAATATGGAAATGCACAGCTACACCAAGAATGTGAACAAAAATAAAAATGACAGGAATCAATGCACATCTTTCACTAATAACTTTAAATATCAGTGGACTGAGCTCCCCAGTCAAAAGACAAATACTAGTTGAATGGATTAAGAAACAAAACCCATCTTTTTGCTGCCGGCAAGAAACTCATCTCACTTTCAAGGACAGGCACTACTTTAAGGTGAAAGGATGGAAAAAAATATACCAAGCAAATGGTACTAAGAGAAAAACAGGCATTGTAACTCTAATATCTGACAAAATAGACTTATAAACTAAATCTAATCAGAGGAGGTAAAGAGGGCCACTTCATTCTGATCAAAGGAACAATTGATCAAGAAGACATTATAATCATGAACATACATTCAGCAAACTCTGGTGCACCCAACTTCATAAAATCAGTACTACAGGACTTTGAGATCCAGATTAATCCCAATTCATTAAGAGTAGAGGACTTCACCACCCCCATTATCTCCATTAAATAGGTCAACATGACAGAGAATTAACAGAGAGATATCTGAATTAAACAATGCCACACATCAAATGGGCCTAACAGACATCTATCAAATATTCCCCCCAAGCACCAAAGAATATGCTTTCTATTCAGTGCCCCATGGAACTTTCTCCAAAATCTGCCATATACTGGGGCACAAAACAAACCTCAAAAAATACAAAAAGATCAAAATAATTCCATGCTTTCTATCAGACCACAATGTACTAAAGCTTAAAATAAACATCCAAAGAAACCCTAGTAACTACATGAACACATGGAGATTAAACAACACACTCCTGAATGATGAATGGGTCAAAGGAGAAATTAAGAAAGAAATAAAAGTATTCCTGGAACTAAATGTAAAACACAATACAACACAATAAAACCTCTGGGACACGTTGAAAGCAGTCCTTTGGGGGAAGTTTCTAGCTCTAAATGCCTACATTAAAAAATCAGAAATAACAGAAACAAATGACTTAACATAGCAACTCAAGACACTTAAAAAGCAACAACAAATACAACCCAAACCCAGCAGACAAGAAGAAATAACAAAAATCAGGGCAGAAATTAATGAAATGGAAAGAAAGAAAACAATACAAAAAAAAATCAATGAATCCAAGAGCTCATCCTTTGAAAAGATAACAGGATTAACAGACCACTAGCCCAGTTAACCAAAAGAAAGAAAGAGCACCTACAAATCAACAAAATCAGAGATGAAAGGGAAAACATCACAACAGACACCAAAAAGATCCAGAACATTACAAGGGAATACTTTAAAAACCTATATGCTACTAAATTTGAAAAACTAAAAGAAATGCATGGTTATCTAAGAGCATGGGAGCCACCAAATCAAAAACCAAGAAAAGATCAACAGCTTATGCAGACTCATAACTCTCAAGGAAATTGAAATAGTAATACAAAACCTCCCAATTAAAAAAAGCCCAGGACCAGATGGATTTACAGCAGAATTCTACCAGATGTTTAAAGATCTACATCCAATACTAGTTAATTTATTCAACAGGATAGAAATGGATGGAGAACATCCAAATTCCTTCTACGAAGCCAGCATCACTCTAATACCAAAGCTAGGTAAAGATACAACCAAAAAAGAAAGCTATAGACCCATATAGCATAATGAATGCAAAAATTCTCAACAAAATACTTGCAAAGCACATACAGATATACATCAAAAAAGATCATCCACCATGATCAAGTTGGCTTTATTTCAAGTGTTAGTACCATAAAAATGAGCTTTTCTGTATGAAACATTGTATTTTAAAATGAAATGGAGATCTTTTTTAAAGGTTAAAACTGCATTCAATTTTATGTCTTATATGGTTTATACTGAGTTCAATACTGTATAACTGTATTAATTCAATGGTTTTGAAAGAGATGTATCATTGTTCTGGTAATTGTTATTGAATATCTTAATGCTATAATGAAATGATTCTTCTAATCATGTGGTTACTAAATAAATAATTTAATTTAAAAAAAAAAGATTCAAAAGAAATCCAAGTTCTATTCAGGACCTATGAATAGTCCCTATTGTGTAAAATGGGTTAATTGATTAATGAAAAACTACTTAACAAATATTTGTTCAACATCTATGACTTGCCAGGCACCACTGGTCTCACACTAGATGTAAAAGATATTAGCAAAGTAGACAAGACCTCATTTATCTTTAGTTTTTGATTCTGCACTGATGGTCCAATATTAAAAAAAATAAGGGTCAGGGAGCTTCACAGCAAATATTATATTCTGGTTATCTGTTTGGGAAGATAGTCTTCCCAGAATGACAAATTAAAAATGAGGAGATGATATGATCAGAATAGAAATAGGAAGTTCAGGGGGCTGCAGAGATGGCTCAGTGGTTACGAACACTGACTGTTCTTGCAGAAGACCTGGGTTTGAATCACAGCACCCACGCTGCAGCTAACAATTGTCTATAACTCTAATCCCAGGGCATCTGACAGCCTCTTCTATCCTCTGCAGGCATTGCACGCATGGGTGCACATACCTACGTGCAAGCACAAAACTCATACACATAAATTAAAAATAATAAATAAAATATTTTTTAAAAGAAATAGGTAGTTCAAATTTCTGAGGTCTCTTTTGGAAAAAAGGAATGGAGGAAGAAAGAAAAAAAAGCTTGTTTCATAATATAAAAATAAATAATGTGAATTGTAGTACACAAAAATAGGAAACATCTGTCTTTTTTTCTCTAAAGCTAATTCTTGTTATGAATTTGAAACTTGCTGTATATTCAGATATAATGTATTAAACCCCATAAAACCCAGATAGATAGATGATACAT